>NC_092866.1:62467892-62482861 GCF_032062135.1 Pyxicephalus adspersus | reverse complement strand
GAGGGGTCACCAGCAGTGGAAGGAGGTCCTGATTCCTCTATATAGATAGAATTGTAGGGTTCATTGTTAGAGGGGTCACCAGCAAGGGGAAGTATTTCTTGATTCCCGTAGATTTAAAACTCACCTTACAAAGTATTATTTTACTAGAGGAGTATTTGAAGTTTGGAACAGACCAGCAGATATGGGGAGCCGGTGAATAGTAAGTGAATTTCATCATGCTTGAGACAAACATTGATCTATACAAAAAGGTTCAAAATAAATAAAAAAGGCCACCAGGTCCCCTGCCGTCACTCCTCTATGTTTATATGACCTGTAGGATGGTGACCCTATCACAGGAGATCAGTTTTTGTCCAATTTGACACTTTAAATCTTCTGGGGTCCCATTTTCACATCTGAAGTCAAACACATTTCACAAAATAAAAGTCACAAATCTCCATCATTCCAGTGTTTATTTGTATATTGTTAGTAACAGTGACATATACATCTCGTTTATATATTTATATTCCTCAGTTTTTATTAATTGCCCCCTCATCTCCATGCAGAATCCCCCTGTATTCAACACCCAGTGAGACCCCAAACTTCCCTCTCGGAGGCAGATCTATAAATCTGTGCTGAGATAATATATGAGCAGCCATTGCTGACCTCTCCATTGGAAAATCTATTACTTTCAGCTTCAAGTCCTCAATTTCCCCTTCTGTAAAAATGTTATTCTTCATCTTAGAATCAAAAACCTCATTGAAGGAGTTAATATGAGTCAATGCAATATATGGAAGCCAATGACAGCCAGGTAAGTAGCATTTCCAGAATAAGGTCAGCAATACCTGTATATATTTCTCTGGACAGATTTCCTCTAATGTCTAAGATAATAAATACAGAATACATATTTCCAAAATATACACAGGGATCATCCCAATTAATTACAATTAGTGTAATATGGAGTGTTTTATACAGCAGATTATTTGGTGTGCTCACTACTGCCACCACTGGTCACCATGTTAACTGCAATTTGTGAGCAGTCTTTAGCCAACTTTAAATATTAATTTTTGGAAATAAAAATAAAAAAATACCATTCTGAAACCTTCAATTGCAAACCAGTGAGGCTGTGAATCTGATGAGCTCACCAATGTCATAGCAAAACTTTTTGAATATTCTTTAAACCCAACCCGACATTCAGTTTAAATCAGAATAATACATTCCAGGTGTCTAAAAAAGGTATGCAAAGTCCTACAATCCTTTTCTATTATGAAGCAGCTATAGTAGAAAAGCCTGGACCCTGTTATCATGCTGCAAAGAAGGATGCTTCCTATCTGGAGAAAGCAGTGGTGCCTCTGCTGAGCTCCAACACGCCCCCTGCTGAGTCAGAGCTAAACTGTCCAATCAGAAGAAAGCACAAGCTTTGCTGATAGGTCTCACTGAGCAATGGGTGTGTCAGAATTCTGCAGAGACACCTCTGCTTCCACACAGAGAGCAAGGATCCCTCTTTGCAGCTGCTGGCATTGGTTAGGCTTTTCTACTCTGTGGCTGTTTTCTAATGAAAATGAACTGCAGAATATTGAAAATCTTTTGTTTAATGTACCTGCAATATATTTAGCTGATGTGTTTTGATACAGTTGGGTTTTAATTTAACTTGTTGATTGCAGAAAAACAAAATGCATCCCTCTCCTTACAATGCTTACTTGCTTTGTGCAGCCTAATAAACCCTATTTGTTCTAAGCCAATTGGAGTCAGTGGTTATAACCATTGGAGTGTCTCCATTGCCATTTTATTTGAAAACAGAAAAAGGTCTCTAGTCCCATTGGGCAGATTTCCTTTCATTTCCTGTCCAGCTGACAACATAGAGGAAATGATGGAGTATCCCCTTAATGGGGTCACAAGAAAACATTCTGGGGCCCTAGCCAAACCAAAAAAAAACATAACACTTCTGGTAAAATGAGGTAAAATTAACGCCGTGCGGCCTCATGGTGTCACCAATGACATCAGACCCTCTAAAGGTTATTCACCATAAAGCACAGGTACTCTTTAGGGGTCAAACATAATTCTACAAAATATAAAGATTATCGGAATGTATTTCTGTAACAAGAAAATACCTGCAATGTAGAAAACATTTGTGTAATTCGTCGGTTTCCCAAAGGGTCACCTACTTGAAAAGTTGATATTTAGGTTATAGGATGATGCCAGTAGGTAGAAGCCCCTATAGGTGCTTAGGGTCATGGCGGAGTTTCCTCCTCTCTCACACATGCCATGAAAAATCTAAAATAAGCAGGCGACCTTGTATTGGCAGCTCTTCGTGGGTGGGGTCAGAGTGACAAACTGGTGGGTGACTCCTCCCACTAGGAGCTGCCAATACAAGGAGTGGCATTCATGGGGAAGGTGGAACCCCAAATCTAATTAGAGGTTGATGCACCCCTCAACATCTGCCTAGAACTACATCATCAGGAATGGGTGGACTAACCAGTTACATTCAGTAGTTCCCAACGTTGAGTACGAACTACAATATTTTTTTTAAATGCAACAAAATACTATCATGGGAGTGCCAAAAACTTGGCTGGCAGTTATCTATCTATATATATTATCTATGTTATATAGAAATAATACAATGTATATACATTTTTATGTTTTTACTTATTGCTCCCAGCATCCATAGAATAACTAAGCTAAGCCCAAATAGGTCAGTAAATGGTGAGTGGGTTTCTATATTACACCCCCAATTATGCACCCGGTATATATTCTTTATAGCAGCAAAGCTTTAACCATTCAAAAAGTTTCAAGCAAGTCTGCAAATATAACTTTTCCTTACTTTTCTTTGCTGTACCAATGCTTAATCTGTCTGGGTATAAAAACAGAGAAAACCCTTTGTGGGATAGGGATGGGGACTCCGTCTCCCGCTCAGTGGCAGCACTGGGTGTCTAGCAGCCAATCATTAAGCTCCAATGCAGAGCTGAGTGAGTCACATGATCTCCTGATACTTGGAAGCACCAGTTATTTCTCTTCCCTCCCAAAAGTCAAGAGAATAAATAGTGGGTGTGGTCAATAGAAGAATGGGTGTGGCAGGGGAGGGGTTTAAAGTGAACCTGCATAGACAAAGCAATGGTTCACTTATAATAGTTGTAGATAAAAATGTCCACCTGAATAGAAGCAGCAACGTCTACAATAGGTGGAGCAAAAAAGAGGCAGAAGGAGCCACTAGGAGTTAATCATGGCGGCCTCCTACATTCATTCTCCCGGTTGTCCCCTGGAGGTCTGCAATTCCCAGTTACAGAAAAAAACTCTGTGACCACGCATTGTAAGACCACACACTGTTCTGTCCCCTATTAGGAGATTTCCCTTTATTTCCTGTCCCAGAGACACAACAGGAAGTGCAAGGAAGTTTCTAGTGTTCTAGTGACAACCAGAACCGGGAGAGAGGGTAAATCTCTCAAAAGGAAGCTAGAAATCCAACCCACCTCCCTTGTGCAACCTCCACCTCCTGCTGCAGGTGAACGCCCATCCCATAGCTTAGTCACAGCAGCAGCTGGGAAGCCACTGACACATTTTCAATTCAAGCAGCAAAAACAATCACCAAATAACATCTAATGCTAGCTAGAAATCATTACAACCCAGCTAAGACAGTCCACTAAATGTTTTATAATCTAATGTTTTATATATAATCCGTTGCAGGTTGATTCAGCTGACGTTTCACAGGTTTTTGGAAGCACTGCAGCCTCATGTCACATGATTCCCGTTACGACAGCTGGTGGAGCTGGAACCAGGGAACACACTGGCCTGCAATTGTGCAGTTTCTGCTTTGGAGCCATTTGAAAAATAATGATATCGACAGACAAAGAGAATGCCCTGCCCAGTACTGAGGTGTGGCCCCTGATGTGGCCCCTGTTGAGGCTAATCTTTCATGGAGTGTATGCTTCCCTGCACTTATATAATCCTCCTGTTGCTTATGACTCCCATGTCCAGCTGGCGGCCCCTTGGATATGGGTTTAGGAGGGGGTCGGCCACCTCCCTGGCCTCCCTTAGTCTTTGCTCCTCAATGCGGGTCACCAGCTGATCCCTTTGTTCGATGACCCTCATCATCTCGGCCAATATGGCTTCTTCTTCTCGAATGTCTTTTTCCTCTTTCATAGCCGCTAAAAGGTGAAACACAACGGAAATCCGTCAAAACACAACGCTCGTTTTATGCGTACATTGCAACTAACAAGACATGCATTGGAGGTTTGGGCTGACATTTATTTTTAACGGTACCCAGATGCAATTTGTTTTAAATTAATTCCCATCCCTGAAGAACCACTGAATTGCCACCAACTTTTTTTGGGGGGGCAAGCTTTAGGAGGAACACGACCAAAGTGAAACAAAATTTCCCTAATTTTGAATGACCACCACACCTATGAGATCCTGATGGTCATCCCATTCTAAAAAACCATGGCCATTATATGGAGTTGGCCCCTCCTTGTGGCTATAGCAGCCTCCACTCTTTTTGGAGGCTTGGCCCAATATTTGGGGGGTGTCTGTGGGATTTTATGTCCCATCAGCCGAAAGGGCATTTGTGGGGTCAGGTTCTAATGTTGTATGAGAAGATCTGGCTCACATTCCAGCTCATCCCAATGGTGTCCAAAAAGATAAAGGCCACAGCTCAATAAAACCCATATGAGTTTCTCCACATTAGACCTGGCTGGTTGATGTGATTGGGTGTGGTTGTCCTAAGTATGACATTCTTTGGTTATGTGGCTCCTCCTGAAGGCTATAGCAGTTTCCACTCTTTTTGGAGGCTTGGCCCATTAGTGGGGTGTCTGTGGTATTTTGTGTCTTATCAGCCTAAAGGATATTTGTGGGTGAGAAGGTCTGGCTTGCCATTGGTGTTCAAACTCATCCCAATAGTGTTGAATAGAGGGGAAGTCATGGGTCTGTGAAGGTCATGTAAGTCCCTCCACATTATACCTGGCTTTTTGTTGTTGTTATCCTAAATATTACACTCTTTGGTTGTGTGGCCCCTAAAGGACCTAAGGGCATTTGTTAAGTCAGGTATTGAATTTGGATGAGAAGATCTGGCTAGCCATTGTGTTCCAACTCAACCCAATGATGCCCAATAGGGTGGAAACCACAGCTCAAAGAAAGCCATGTGAGTTCCTCCACCTTAGACCTGGCGGGTTGTTGTGGTTGAGTGTGGTTGTCATGCATCTGTTTCTCTTTAGTTGATTCTTTGGCCCTCCTTTTTTGGAGACTTGGTCAAATAAAATGTGGTTGTGGGAATCTGTCCCATCAGCGTAAGGACATTTTTTAGGTCAGGTATTGATGTTCGGTGAGGAGAACTGGCTCACCATTGGTGTTCAGACTCATCCCAATGGTGTCCACTAGGCTCTGTGAAGGCCATGTGTGTTCCTTCACACTGGACCTGGTTGTGGTTGTCGTAATTTAGACAATCTTTGGTTGATTGTATGGCCCCTATGGTGGCTATAACAGCCTCCACACTTTTTGGAGGCATGGCCCAATATTTTGGAGAGTGCCCGTTGGATTTTGTGTCCTATTTGCCTAAAGTGCATTTTTAGGTCAGGTACTGATGTTGGATGAGAGGATCTGGCTCACCATTGGTTTTCAAACTCATCCCAATGGTGTCCAATAAGGTGTAAGTCTCTGTGAAGGCCATATGAGTTCCTCCACACTGGACCTGGCTATTGGTTGTGGTTGTCGTAATTCTGACACTCTGGTTGATTGTAAAGGACATTTTTAAGGTCAGGTCAGGCCATCGGACACTGTGGCTCTCAGGTCAGTTTAGGTGACACCAATGACTTTTTTGGCTAAGTGTAAGGAGGACATTCTTCCCATTGGCCACAATGTAGGAGAAATTCTTCCCACTGACCACCACACTAATATACTGGGAGCTGTGGATATAGTAATTATAGACGGGGTTCCCTGAAGACCTGGAACGGCTCCCCCATGTTATTGGGTCAGTATGGCTGCCATAGACGTACACAACAATGGACACTTACAGTCAATCATCATTCTCTCCCGCAGCCGTTGCTCAAGTCGTCCTTGTTGATCCTCCAGGTCCAGCTCTTTGGCTCTGTTGAATAATATTCAGAAGTGAAAGGGTTAAAGGATATGTAGGGGTACATAAAAAAAAAACTACAGTTCATCTCTTCAATGGATCCAAACTTCTTGTGTTTTACAGTCTCTGACAGCACAGAAGAATACCCGAAGATCCTCCAGAAATGAGCTCAGCTTTGGGGTGACAACATGCAGTGTGTTTGTGGAGAGAGTGGTGTCAGCCCTATGAAACTTAATAGCCCTAAATTATCAAACTTCCTAGGGGCATGCTAAAATACCAATGACAAGGAAAAGTTGCTAATGCTTTCATTTATTGTCCAAAACAAAAAAAACTCATTGGTGGATGTAGCCAATAGTGGGCCCCCCCCCGGCAAACTAATTTAGGGCCCATTTTGGCTCAGGAGGGTGCAGGGCCCTCATGTAGCAACACAATTTGCAGTTCTTTATGTCCTCCCGATTGCACTTATTAAAAAGTTTACCCTTATTTCTCACAATATTCACTGCCTAGGAAGTAGTGATGTCAAACCAGGACAGGAAGTGCATTAGGACTACAGATCACCTTTGCCTCCTCAGTTCTAAGATTTTGTAGTTCACTGGAGAAAGTTGAAAACGCTCTCATTGTTTCTTATTTTATTGTAGTACACAGGAATGGCAGCAATGGTGTTTTCTGTACTTGCGGAAAATGTACTTAGCTCGAAAAAAGAAAACTAATGCAGCCGCCACTTCTAAGGTTAAGTGGGACGCTATATATGACATTTCTGTTCTTGGCGTTCTATACCTTTCCTAGGGGCATCACTGGGATCGTAAGGGCCCAAATACCCCCAATTATAAATGGGTTAAATCTGGCCATTTCTGCATCTGTTCCTCACGTTATTAGTAAATGATTTGTTCCTGCTTTATTAATCTTGCTGTGCCTAAGATTGGAAAAACAGCTCTGTAACCTGGAATTAAATGAGGAATAGAAATGATTACATAAAGCCTCGGACTATGTCTTCATCTGCGGCCCCCCAACATCACAACACATTGCGCCGTCTCGGAGAAAACAATTGGCGCTGTTTATATAAGGCGATGTTCGGCTCTATGCTAATGAGAAGATTCAATGCGAGAGGTAAAGCTGCAATTTATTCTGTAATGAGATCTACATGCAGCAGGAAGACAATGGAGAGCCGTGCATATCTCCCAAATTAATCGCATCCAGAATTTCCCGTCCGCTCTGCCCCTCTCTCCCCACCCCCCCAAGGCTCCGGCGGGCGTGCTGATATCGCCGGCGTCCCAACTTACACGCACAGTAGCTCTGACTCGTAACGATTCAATTTATTCTTTTCTAGGGCGAGCTGGAACCACTCGTGGAGGAGCTGAGCCTCGTCCTGGGCGCCTGCGTCTGTTAGAGAGATGAATCACAAATAAAGCTTGTTGTAATATTTCACTGTGACACAAAACTGTGTTACATTTCCAGCGCTAATAAACGGTTTAGAATGACAAGTATGAACATTCATTTCCTGCGCCACGGTGCGCTACGGGACCGGGGGCCTGATATCTTAATATGTGTTCTGGAAGAATTGTCCTGTGATCTTCCCTACTTTACTTTTTATTCTCTTTGCCTTCTTTCCTTTTCATTTCTTTACCCCCCCCCCCTTTTCACTTAAATTAAATCCCCCTCCCCCTTAATTTATTTCCCCCCTCTCCCTTTCATTTATTTCCTCCCTATATTCTTCATGTATTCCCCCCCCCATCCCTTCATTTATTTCCCCCCTATCCCCTTCATTTATTTTCCCCCTATATTCATCATGTATTTCCCCCCCTATCCCCTTCATTTATTTCCCCCTATCCCTTCATTTATTTCTCTCTCTCCCCTTAATTTATTTCCCCCTTCTCCCCTTTATGTATTTCCCCCCCATCCCCTTAATTTATTTCACCCTCACCCCTTCATTTTTTTACCTTCCATTCCATTTCCTTTCTATCTTGCACTTCACTTGATTTCTTCCCCTCATTTATTCCTTTCACCTTATCTTCTTTTCCTTCCTTTCTTTCTCCCACCTTTCCTCCATTTATTCCCATAATTTTTCTCTGCATCACTTTCCCCCCGTCATTTTTTACCCCTTCTTCCCTCTGCTCCTTTACCAGCTTTCCTTTTTTTCTCCCCTTTTTATTCATTCATTCCTTCCCATTTCATTTTTCCCTTCCTATCCTCTATTCCTTTCCTTCCTTCCCTTTGCTCCCCTATTTATCCCTTCTTACCCTCCATGTCTTTCCTTTGCATTCCTTCCATTCTTTTGGTTTCTTCATTTCTCCCTCCTGCCATTTCCTTCTTCCTTCTTTCCTTTTCAACCTTCTTTTCCCTTCCTTTCATTCCCTTTATTTCTTTTTCCTGGTTTCTTCTTTCCTCTATTTTCTTCTTCTTTTGTTTTTTCCTCTTTTCCTTCCTTCCCATCCTTCCTTTCCTTTGTACCTTCATTCCCTCAATGCCTTCGCTTTTCTTTGTTGTTCCCCTATTCCCTTCCCTTCATTCTCACCTCTTCCTTTCTTTCTCTCTCCCTTCCTTCCTTTTTTTGATGCTTCCCTTTTTTCCATCACTCATACATTTTTTCTTCCCTTTCAATCTTTTGCCTCACTTGTTCCCGCATGTTCTTACTGTCCTATGTTCCTTTACTCGATCACTTGTTTCCTCCTAGTTCTACACATTGCTGAGGAGTTCCCACCATCCCTATTGGATTTTCCATTATTAGGAATGTAACAGCTGGGAACACACAAAGGTGGACAGGAATTAAACCCTTGAATCCCTGAACCATTCAATGCATTTAAAATTTCAAGTCAAGTTCATTGACCTCCACTCCAGCTGCAGCACGGCTCGGTCAAGAGCACACCCCCAGGCTTCTGATTGGACAGTACAGAAACAGCAGCACATTGATCAATCCTCATTCTGCTCTCTCCTCATGTCAGCACATGTGCACCCCAGCCAAATCTGATTGGCCCATTTTTCAGATTTTTCCTCTCCCAGTCTGTCCTGCTGTTAATGGGTTGCTGATCTCACGGCAGGGACACTTCCAATCAATTTTTATTGAATACAAAATTAACTAGTGATTATGGAGTTGTGTTTTTCTCTGTTTCTATTATTATGTCCCTCGCATACAATCACTTTGTCACCTGTTGGATAAGGGTCTAGATGGGAGTGTTGTAGATGGGAATGCTGGGACTTGTAGTCCCCCAGGTTTGTATTTGGGGGTCCGGCCTTGTCTCTGCAGTTCGCTCTCTCTCATTGCGTCTTCTCTCACCCACGTCTCTGGCTAATTCGCCTCGCTGTTAAATGGAAAGCGCTGACAACAAAGGGCCCTTTCATTCCGGGGCCGGCGTAATTATTAGAAAGGCGCTGCGTAAATGTCAGAGAGGCGGGCTTGTGTTGTGCCTCGCGCTTCCCTATTCTCCGCTGCGATCATTTTCTAATTATCTGAACATTACCTACACAGCAATCTGAAATGTATCCGTGAAGATGAGCCGCCTCTGATCTAATAAGCATCGGACAATGAATGAACCGTCAGCCGCATTGCATGTGGCAGCAGCGGCTGCGGGGGGAGGCGGGGGTTAACCCTTGCCAGGAGCGGCATGGTGGGGAAATAAAAAAGGGGACCTGTCTATGGAGCAAACCACCTGTGTGATTGGGATCTCATAGAAGCTAATAGCCAAATGATGTGCTAGGCCTGAATAGCGAAGGTTAAATCTATTCAAGGGGTGAAGCATTGGAGCTAAAGACAAATATGAATCAGTTTCTTCTTTCCTTAGAGAAGTAGCCAATCAAGTGTTCTGCAGTGTTTATCTGCTAGCAAGAAATGTGCTGATTGGAGGAGAAAGTAACAGAGAGATTAGCTTATCAGTCTGCTGCTTCTTCTTTCACAGGCTGAGGGAGGAGCAAGACCTAAAAGTTAATGCAGCAGCGAAAAATCAGGTCTCCTGCTTTGCCAGATAGAACTGTGTAAATCTCAAGACTGGATGGACAGAAATATAAATTTGGGGTGGAGCAGTAATCCATCTCCTTATATAGATATTTCTGTTTATTTTTGGAGCTCTAAAGCGCCCTCTTGTGTATCATCCGGCACCACATGACACCCCAAGGCACACGCCCATGAGGACCCACTTATGCACAATGCAGTGAATGAGAACTGAAGAGTTTCTATTACTTGTGACAATGGCAAGAATTTTATTCTTCCCTTGAACACATTACTGACCCCCTATTGCTGAACAATACGGGTTAATTATTTTGGTATTCAGATATCGGATTTGGTTATCGGGTATGGAATGTCTGGCGGTGAGACGCACAGCTCATACTCTCCATCCGCCATCATTTACCATTCAGTGCAGAGACACCGCAGCCGAGAATTAATGGTGAAATGACATTATTATAATGTGTCGGGGGGGGGGGGGGGGGGGGAAAGACAATGCGTTTTGGGTGTGGGGGGGTGGGGGGGGGCCTGTTCTCTGCTCTTAGTGTTAATTATTGTTATTGTTGTAAAGATGAGCTGATAGTAATTTATCACATTTTCCTATTTTTCGTGCCATATTTTCGTGACTAATTTTCATAAAAAGACCCAAAGCTGCACCCTCTAGTGGCTATACAGTGGTAGTGTTGGCAGCAGCCTTCCTTAAAACAAACTTTTCATCCAATGGACGTTTTCAAAGTATTAATGAAATCCTAGAACTCCCCCTGGCAATGCTATCATCTGCTTTTCTCTACATAAGGATGAAAGCCATCTCCCCATTTCCAAACTGGCCCATAGACAGTGGAGTTATATCATTGTCACCCAGTGATCAGCACTCTGTAGGGGTATAGACGCTGAAAGCCACCGGACAGTCTGCATGGATGCCTCAGCTTCGCAGCGCTGCATGTTGCATTACCCTTCTGACGCATCTGGATCTTGCTCTGAGCCAATAGAAAGCTGGCGTTGTTGTACTCAGAGATCCATACAGAACCCATTATAGATTTTAGAAAGGGATAGGGGCTGTTATCTGCATTGATTTCCTGCGGGCGTTTATCTATAATGCCATCTACATAATGAGAAGCGGCCATTTGTAGCAGTAATTGCGCTGAGATTAATGGGCCATTAATGGAGTCAGGAGGTCACTATGAATACAGATAATTGGGTTACCCCATCAAGGGGCACCGACCCCACCCGCCCAGGGCTGGCCAATAATCCTGATTTAATTAGTCACTGATCGCCCTTCGTTATAATACTCCGGGGTGTCGTCCTGGTAAAACAGCCGCGGGTATTACAGCGCCGGAGTCCAATCATTACAACCTCAGTTATATAATAATGGATGTGAAGGTCCACATGTGGAATAAAGAGGAACTCCAGCTGGAACCATAACAGTGCAGAAGAGATCTTGACAACCTGCCCTCCAGCCTCCCCTTCATGAAATCTGCCCTCCAGCTTCCCCTTCATAAAATCTGCCCTCCAGCCTCCCCTTCATTACATCTGCCCTACAGCCTCCTCTTCATTCAATCTGCCCTCCAGCTTCCCCTACTTTAAAACTGCCCTCCAGCCCCCTCTTCATTCAATCTGCCCTCCAGCCTCCCCTTCCTTAAATCTGCCTCCCCTTCCTTAAACCTGCCCTCCAGCCTCCTCTTCAATAAATCTGCCCTCCAGCCTGCTCATCCTTCAATCTGCCCTCCAGACTCTCCTTCATTCAATCTGCCCTCCAGCCTCCCCTTCCTTTAATCTCCCCTCCAGCCTCCCCTTCCTTAAATCTGCCCTCCAGCCTCTCCTTCATTCAATCTGCCCTCCAGCCTCCTCTTCATTCTATCTGCCCTCCAGCCTTCGCTTAACTTAATCTGGCCTCCAACCTTCCCTTTGGTAAATCTGCCCTCCAGGCTCCCCTTCACTAAATTTGCCCTCCAGCCTCTCCTTCAAATCAAATTTGCCCCTGGACCTTCTCTTCATTCAATCTACCCTCCAGTCTTCCGTTCAGTCTTGCTCAGTTGTACCGGCTCTCCAGGACATAAATTTCCTTTTCTGATTCCGATGTGTTACGTTTCTTATCAGAATTTTTTTGTTTTTCTTCTAATAAAGCTTTTTTTTTTTTTTTTCAAAAAGTTTTTCAAACACTGTAAAGTGCCCGTAGGTGTCACATGACCCTAAATGGGTGCAAATCTCCCTTTTCCTGCCGATTGATGCGACAGTAGCTGGGGTCACCCGTACTATAATGTAACACAAAAGCCTTCTTGCCTCTGAAGCGTCTTAGAAAAGTCGCCTCTCCTATCGGCCCCGCACAATTGTACCCGGCGCCATACAAAGACGAATGTTTAGTGCTTTACCCGCTTCTCCTCGAAGAGCTTTTTCCAGCCTGACACCTTGGATCTCAAGAGCCCGCTGCTTCTCTTCTGTCTCTTGTAGCTGACGTTGTATTGTCTAAAGGAAATAAAAAAGAACACTTGTTACAATGTTACTCTTTGTGGGCTCTGCCTGCTCCATGTGGCGTTCATACCGCGCGCACTTCTTCGGTTTCCTGGAACGCCATTCAATGGACGACTCTCGACTCGTTCTGTTTACCAGCAGATCTCAGGTTAGAAAAACAAAATGCGCAGCTTTTATGTGCAGCCCGCTGATTTCTAAAGGGGCTTCAGAAGAATACGTTTCCCTTTCAATACCAATGTGTAAAAGAGAAGAGATGAAACATAAGAAGGTTTTTTATTTTAAAGGGGGACTATTGTGTGCTTTTTATTGAATATGTATTTTTGAATCATTTTAATGTTGACCCTTGAAGTCATTTGTGACGTCACTTTCTGCTGTTTATTGCTGTTCCATATTTTAATTAGGGTCTTTCAGAGAAAGCATTGTAAAATCGCCCTCTAGTGGCTGTTTGTGGTTCAGGCAGCTCTGTTAGTGGAACTACGCTTTTATAAGAGAAAGAGAGAGAGGAGAGAGATAAAGAAAAAGAGGAAAGTAGACAGAGAAAGGATATATAAGAGAAAAGGAATGGAAGAAGAAGAGTGTGAGGGAAGAAAAGGTGGAGAGAGAGGAGAAAGAGAAGAGACAAGAGAGAGAGGAGAAAGAGAGAGAGAGAGAGAAGAGAAAGAGAGAGGGGAGAGAGAAGAGAGAGAGGAGAGAGAGAGAGAAGAGAGAGAGGGGGAGAGAGAGGGAGATAGAAGAGAGAGAGGGGGAGAGAGAAGAGAGAGGGAAGAGAGAGTGAGAGAGAGGAGAGAGAAGAGAGAGAGATAGAGAGAGGAAGAGAGAGAGAGAAGGAGATAGAAGAGAGAGAGAGAAGAGAAAGAGAGGGGGGAGAGAGAAGAGAGAGAGAGAGAGAGAGAGAAGAGAGGGAGATAGAAGAGAGAGAGGGAGAGAGAGAAGAGAGAGAGAGGAGAAAGAGAGAGAGAGGGAGAGAGAGGAGAGAGGGAGATAGAAGAGAGAGAGAGAGGAGAGAAGAGAGAGAGGAGAGAAAGAGAGAGAGAGAGAGAGAGAAGAGAGAGAGAGGGAAGTAAATGGGAACAGAGAAGTGGAAAGGGGAGGAAAGAGAGAACAAGACGATACAGTGGAGAGAAGTGAAAGAGAAGAGGAAGGGAGGAGAGAGGAAACAGAGAGAGGATATGGAGGGGTAAAAGGTAGGAGAAATAGAATAGTAGAAGAGTGTGTGAGAGAGCGAAAGAGAAGGAAGGGAGGAGAGAGGAAACAGAGAGAGGATATGGAGGGGTAAAAGGTAGGAGAAATAGAATAGTAGAAGAGTGTGTGAGAGAGCGAAAGAGAGAGAAAAGAGGAGAAATAGGGGGAATTTAGGGAGTAAAAAGAAAAATATAAATAGTTCGGTAAACAAAAACATTTTCTTAGAAATAATCTTCAATTTATGTGGCACTCTGTTGATGAGCAGCAGCTCATTGTTTCTCTTCTCCAGCTGCCTGAATATTAAACATCTTCCTCCTCTTCCTCATACAGAGATTGCAGCGTCCCAATTAATTCAGAAAAGTTGCCATAAAAGCAAACAGGCAATGTTATATAGCAAACTAAGTGCACCATGGTTTGATGGTGTGTTTGTAATTAAAGATCACAAAGAAACAATATAAAATAAAAACAAGCTATAAAGTTCTAGTATTATTTTGATTATTTTTGGCAACACAATGTTGTTTGCTTTACTTTTAAGTTCCAGCAAAATACAAATAACAACTTGCAGCATAGAAATGTCACATTGATGTCATAGATCTCACCTGCGCCTTGTGCAGCCTCTTCAGCTCCTCTTGCTTTGCTCTCAGTCTGGCATCTCTCTCCATTCTTCTCTGCTGTTTGTATGTCGGCGTGTTCTGCAGGAAGAAGATGGTTAAAGGACTGAGAAACCATAAATGAAATATTAATAGCAATAATATATATATATATATTATTATAAAACAGGATTTATATAGCACCAACATATTACGTAGCACTGTACAACATATAGGGGTTGTAAATGACAGACAGATACAGACTGTGACACAGGAGGAGGAGGACCCTGCCCCGAAGAGCTTACAATCTAGGAGATATATATATATGGATACTACAAAATCAGACATATCATATTAAAGTGAAATATAAAATATAGTAAACTCGTCACTTCCTGTAGTCAGCTGACAACGCTGTGACTGCTGCCCTGAAACCCCCAGCAGGGTTGTCAGCTTTGCCCCATTTCTTCCCCGCTGGACTACCTGGTTACATTGATGTTCACAGATGACTACAGGGCTATTCCTCCGCTTCTCATCTTTATAACAAAGGAAAAAAATGTTCTTTTGTCACACGAAAGATCTGGGAACAATGTCAGGGCAGTCCAGACAGAAGGTTTTAAACTTGCTGTATTCCTGGTAGAATCAACAGGTCATTTTTGAATTTTGGAAACAGATATAATATATTTAATGTCTTAGATCGTAAGCTCTTCTGCACAGGGTCCTCTCCTCGGTCTGTCATTTGCAACCCCAATTTAATGTACAG
>NC_092866.1:62376536-62467227 GCF_032062135.1 Pyxicephalus adspersus | reverse complement strand
ATATATATATATGTATATATATTCAATTTTATTGTGTCAGGTATGAAAGATAAAAAAACAAATGTATGATATGAATGATATGATATGAATGAGTTAAATATTCATTGAATATTCACATTGTAACACTCGTCCAATATCGTATCACAGTCATATCATACAACATGATTTTTGGACAATGTTAATAAATGACAATATTCAAATTTGATAACAAAAACCGGTTTAAAATCTACATTGCATAAATGATTGATTTTATCTTTTTCTGCCACTTTATCAGGATGAGCCAATATATGGAATTCACAATATTGTAAATATAAAAACAATGCAAAACAACTAGTAAATAAAAAAGTCTAATAATAAAAATAATTATTAAAAACATCACATCTAAATTCAGTAACAAAAATATATTTTCCATTAGGCATGTGGTCCAGGTTCACTCCATCGAGGGGGCCCAAATCCAGGACCCAATTGGCAAATGAAAGTAGATGGACCTAATATGACATGGCAAAGAATGTGGGACCACGCACCTCTTTCTCTTGAGTTGGTTGGTTTTCGTGTAGAGCAAACTGAACAATTTCCTGGCGCACCCACCTTCTCCAAACCCTTATTTAATAGAATACCAAGCTATGGAGGGAGCTGGAATGTTGTCCATTTGAGGCCCCCAAATTTGCCCAGGGCCCCAACTTGTCCCAGCACCGTCAAGCCATAGCCTCTGTCTTTTACACTGATTTTTTTTGTTTTGTAATTTTTATGAATATGTTGTAGATTATATTATTATTATTATTATTATTATTAATATTATTATTATTATTATTAATAATAATAATAAAACAGTATTTATATAGCTCTGACATATTACGCAGCGCTGTACATTAGAGATTGCAAATGACAGTCAGATACAGACAGGGACACAGGAGGAGGAGATATTTTTTACAATATTGCAAATTCCAGATATCTGTTTATTCTGAAGAAGCTGAAACCCGGAATAAATGATTTAAGCAGCATGGATCGTCTGTATCTGTTCTCTATTGAACATAGTGACACTTACAGAATTGTCCACAAATCTTCTATGACATAACTGTGATATGATATAGGACAGGTGTGACAATACAGGTAAATGTTTATACAATTCATTATATCGTATTGGATATTTTGTATCTTTTATATCTGAATAAATAAAATTGAATTTTTATACACAGGTATAAGAACATTTTTGGAATGTAAGCTGTAATGCCATCTTTTTTAGTCTTGTGGTTTCAATATTTTGGGGTCTGTTTATAAATCAGCATTCTTTGAAACATTTTTTTGGTGAAAAATGAATTACTGCTTTAGAAAAATATGGACCAGGATGATTCTCCTTCAGGGATTTTTTTTAGTGAATGTCAAATTTACTGCTTTATAAATAGATCAACAAAAAATGACTGACCCCCTAATTCTCACATGGCCATATCCCTAATTTACCTAGCTTCCCATGTGGGCGCGCTAGAGCAGCGGTGGGATCTGAAATTAAATGGAGACTGAACAAAATTTTTATAAATTCATAAAAAGCAATATTTGACGGAATTAAAAGCCAAACATTTTTGTAAACCTGGATAATGGTGCTTACTAAGCTACTACTATCAAGAAACAGAAGTAAAGAGAGGATATATAAAGGATTAGACTCCTTCTCCACGTTATTGCTGTCCTTGCCTGTACCAATCTATTGAGGTGAGATTTATGTGCCACAGGAATCAGATATTTCTGTCTCTCTTTCCTGAAGAAGCGGACTCATTCAGTGAAACGTGTCGGAAATCAGCAGGACATGCTCGTAGGATTGGGCAACCCAGACAGGAATATGTGAATACATTTGTTGCACATTTTAATGAGTTTTAAATGTTATGTACTTAATGTTATTTATTAAAGTAATGTTTTCTGATACACATGTGTAAATTAGATATGGTTGGCCTACAAAGTCCCATTTATTGAGCTAAACCCTCAAAGTCCTATTACTGCTTTATAAATAGATCATTCTGAAGTACTGATTTGGAAATGGATATTCTATATATTTACCTGTGATAAGGATATTTGGGATAGAGATGGGAAGGGTTAGATCCGTGTTTCCCAACCAGGGTTCCTCCAGAGGTTGCTGGGGGTTCCATGAGCAATTTGTGACTCTCAGGTCAGTTTAAGTGACCCCAATGATCTGTAAGGGTGACATTCTTCCCACTGGCCGGCAATGTAAGAGGAATTCTTCCTACTGACCACCACCACCAATATACTGTGATTTGTTAACATAGTAATTATAGTTGGGGGTCCCTGAAGACCTGAAAGTTATTTTAAGGGGTCCCCTATGTTAAAAAAGGATCACTGAGTAATCAAATACTGTAAACATTCAGCAGCAGTGAAGCGCCGCTAAGGTGAATATGAAAATGTTCATTTTAAACAAATCGTTCTTCATAAGCAAGGTGACAGGTTCTCTTTAAACAGATCCAACAGCAACCATATTAACTTTAACTTTATACAACGCGGGACAGCAGCTTCATTTTAAATGTTTCTGTGCAATCCCAGAAACCGGCTGCTGGAAATCAAAAAAACGCAGAAAGTATAGAAGAGAGGCCATTGGTTACCTTAAATGGTGAGGAGCGTCCATGGGGGAAATCGTCATCGGAAGAGCTGCTGTAATTCTCACTTTTTGTCACTCTGCTTTTTGTTTCTGCAACAATAAAAAAAAAAGGAGTTTACAGACAGAACGTATTTCAGAACACCTGGCAGCGGGTGCCGTACATCTCTGCCATCCTGGGCCTTAGGGGCTGTTTTATGATTGGCTCCCGTCCAGGCCCCCGGGGTCCCATCCCTGACAATGCTGGCTCTGTGTGTACATGAAGCAGACAAGGCGCTGGCTCGGTGGTATCTGTAAACAGCAATTAGCCGGGGTGACAGCGTATGAACGCACTTCAGGGCTCCGACTCTAATTAAAAATGGATGTTTCAAGTTTGCAGTATACATTTTTTTCTTTTTTAATAAATGATGGCGTAACGCTCGCCAGCTCTTAGACAAATTAGTCTTCCGTGTCTTTTTGCGTCTGGAGCGCGGCCCGCTGCACGACATCTGTTCAGCATCCCAAGCCGGTGGCGTCAGGCTGTCTGAGGGTCTAAAACACTAAGCGGCTTAGCAGATAACAAACTAGGAAGGGAATGGGTGCTCTGTGTCATCAGCAGCCAATCACAATTCAGATTTATTATAGTAGACTAGCAGGGCCTATAAAAAGTCATTTCTGATTGGTCTAGAGTACAATCCATCTTTCTGCTGTAAACTGAGCAATATTTATCATAAAACTATAAAAACATTTTAGGAATCAGTTCTTTTTGTAGGTGCATTGAGAACTCCATGATTTAACTCATTCCTGGTAACACTTTGCACTCCGGTAATAAATAATGACTTTAAGTTAGTTACCGCCGTCAGTTACCATAGGAGCATGTTACAAATCGTTTTATCTCTTTTACCGCCATGCGATATTGCGGCATCTCGCTGCCCTTTTCCTTGCACATGTAAATTATAGTCTGTAAAGGCGAGGTATGAGGGGGCAAGGCCGGCGCGCATTGTTTTAGCAGCACTTAGCTTAACAATCACAAGCCGTCCTCCAGGTTGCAGAGTGGAGTCGCTATTAATTGTTTATCACAATATACAGACACAGACACCTCCTGACACCGATCAGCCACCGAAGGAAGATTTCTACGTATACACAACGCAGGAATGCGACTGTTAATGCGCCGTCTATGTGGGACTAATGGAAGTCAGGGGCGCAAACAAGGAACGTACGAGAACCTGGCCAGTACCGGCACAGTGCCAAGGTCCAGGATGAAAACACAAATATTTCTGTTTCCTTTGGAGAAAAATAAAACATTTTGCTGCTTTAACCGCTTTGGCGACATAGATAGGAGGTGTTATGTTTCAGGGTAAGGACATGTAAATGTACACAAAAACAAAACCTGGAAAAAACAAGAAAAATAGCAAATAAATCTAAATGTAGCCTTATGATCAGTATATACCTAGAGAGCGCTAAATTGCTATCAAGCAACTGCTGCAGCTGTGTCAAAACCAGCCGACAATATATTAGATTTTATTTATTATATTGCATTATACCAGTGCAATGGATCGTTCTCATTAAAACAAAAAATAAAGATTTTGCATGTTGGCGATCGGAGCTTTGATTACCCCAATGTGGCAATGCCCCGATCCAATGGATTGAATGGCAGCTCCATAGACTTCCACTGTGTGCTGCTGCTATGATTGCAGCAAAAGTAGTGATTTGTGTGTGTGAAACAATTACCACTCACCTCCATTGTGGCCTATGGCGTTCACAAGTGCTTCTAGCTATCTTGTGATCTATATAAGTTAATGATGATTTTTATCTTCACTCTATAATATGTTAGCAATAGAAGCATACATAGTACAAAGTAGCATTTATAAAACTGATGGGAAATCTGAAATCCGCCCTGATTGCTTATTCATAATCCCCTCATCACCACCACCGATGTCATTATGGAGCAAGTGCATAGGGGGCGCTGTCTTCTCAAGGTGTTGCTTGTCCGATTAGATTGCCACCTGCTGGTGACTGTTGGAATATTAAATAATGACATATAATAAACAGTTGGCTTGCAACCTATGTGAGATTTTGTTTTATGAATCATTATTCTAGCTGTAAAATAGATAAACAATAGAGAATAAGGGCACTTATCCTGCCTGCCCCCCCTTCCCCTTTCTGACTTGCTGCTTCTAATATAAACAGGGCAGCCTGTACTAGAAGATGGAATATAGGTCCATCCGAAGGTCCATGTATTGAAAACTGCTGTGCTTTGCATGTATTCCACACCTCCAGATGCGTGGTATACCTGCTCCCCCCGCTACACGCTGTGGTTCATTCCACTGGCTCATGTTTACTATAGGACATACAAGCTAGTGGGAGAAACCACAGAGCTCAGCGGGGGGAACAGTGCAGCAGGGGGAGCTGCAATTCTAATTAAATTACCGTGCTATGCCCCTTTCAAAATAACTTAATTTTCAGACCCTGTGGTCAAAAACTTCTCGCCATTGGCTGCTTTTGTGCAGCCAATGACTACAAAAGACAACCCCACAGAAATCTACAGGGACCAACTATGCAAAAGGATTTGTCCACTGGTTGTCAGGTGGGACTGCTCTGAGATGAAGGTTGATTTGCATCATTTTTGCTCATATAAAATTTTTATATTAGGAATTAGGATTAAAATTAAGGTGCCTCCATGACACCCATATTCAAATTTAAATTAAATCTAATGCTATTTTATTAGTAGGAATTGGTTTAAATTTTTGCGTTGTAAAAAATTCTTTTAATTTTGTTCTTAGAAAGTGGTTTTCCCTCACTTTTTGTTCTGGTGGCTACTAATCAATAGTAAGTAGTCTAACTCGGTGGTCCCCAACCAACCCCCAGTCTGAGAGCTGGGCCGTGAGAGCACGGGGAACAGCGGTGGTCCACAGCTCTGGCCGGTGCACCCCCCAGCGTGGTCAGGAGAAAGACCCCGCTTGGGCAGGTTGTGTCTCTGGGTACAACCCACCCACTCTCACTATCCCAGGCTCAGACCCCCGATGGAGGAGTGGGCGGGTTCTGGGCGGGTTATGACATCACTTCCCCTTTGAGTGACTCATTGCTCTATGCGCATGAGCGATCCTGAGTACATAATTTTAGTGGTCCGTGAGTTCCAAATGGTTGGGGACCACTGGTCTAACCCCTCCCACTCTGAAGGAAAGTGAAAAAGTTCACTTTAAAAATCTTATGTTTTTCATCATGAACATGATAAATACACAAATTCCCTTCAACGTTCACTCACCTGGCTGAGGAACAGAAAGTGAACTAGAAGCAGCCATAGAAAATGCCCGAGGTCTCTCCTCCTCTTTCTTTTCATTTGCCTTCCTCCTGAGACTCCATGGTGCATACCAAGCATCATTGGTATATGCATTGGTCGGGTTTTCGGAGGGCCTGGATATCAGCCTCAATGAAGAAAAAAAGGAGCCATTTCTGTTCCGGAAAGGTAAGTCGCTGGTTTGCTGGTTCTCTTTAAGGCTGAATCTCTCCAACATTTTTGGCATGTCCTCCACTTTAGAAGAAAAGTTTGATCCTTGTGAAGAAGTCAACGAAGAACCCTCATTGGATGTTCTGAAATCTCCCCGATGAGCAGAAGGTTGGTAGGACATGAAGTTCATCTTGGTATCATTGAGGTTGGTCTGGCTTTCTGAATTGCTTCGATTTCTTCTGAAAAATGAACCGGAAATGTCGAAATAGTTTGCCGATGATGTCGGCTTTGGTTTACCATCTGAAACTGGTTTTGGGCTCTCAGGAGCCGAGCTGCTTGACCGCATAAAGGACCTCCTAATGGCATTGGACAGGATGGAGAAAGCTGACTTCGGCTTATTCTCTGCCTCTCCTCCTGGGTTGTGGTTGGCGTATGTAGCTTGCTCATGGACGTCTTTGGTTGGAGGTGGCCTAGGCTTTGTCGAGTTCCAGTCCAGAAGTTTTGACTTTTCCTCATTGGAGAGGATTAACTTTTTTAATGTTGGGTTGGTTGGCTCATAATGTGTTGGGCCTTGCTGGTTCCTTTCGTATTTTCTCTCTTCTCTTCCAACATCATTGTGGTGGGTGACATACTCTGGAGATGGACATTGGGAATTGTCCAAGTCTCTGTGTCCTTCATGTTTAGATGGCTCGTAAGAATACTGATAAGTGGAATTTTGGTTCAAAGTTCTAGGTGCCCCATAGTCAGTTTGTTTTGGGGCCACATTGTTGTTGGACAGAGACTTGTAATGGGGTACATAAGATGGTACATCCGGAAAATCTTCCTCCTCAGCTTTAAAACTCTGGCCTGCAAGGCGAGGCTTGGTGAAATGTTCTGAGGTATTATTGTTGAACACCTGTAAAGAAAAGGTAAATATCAATATGATCCAATTACTGGGGCCACTTCATAAAAAAATGGAAACTTTGAGCTGCATTTAGTGACTTTGTCTAGGCTGGGATATTTTTTTCAGTCTGCTGCAGGCAGAGTGAGGCATTACTTTTTCAAACATTGTAATTTTGTAGCAGGTCACAAGGTCGGAGGCTTCCTCAGGGGCCAATCTGTGTTGGATATAAAGAGCATCCCTCATCTCCCTCCCGCTTACCTCATCGTCTGGAGAACTCAAAGCACTGGATGGGCCATCTCTGATCACCTGAGACGGTCTTCGACCAATCAGAAGTGGGAAAGCTAAAAATGATATATAACGGCAATTACATAAATGCCTTTGCAAAACATAAAAACAACATATTGGAGAACTGGAGCTAAGATACAGGAAAGGAGCATGAAAATATAAAGACAATCCTGGACCATTCCAGGTTTGCGGGATCACCCAGCTTCACTGATGAAAGTGTATCCTCTCCAGCCTTGGGGAGCTTTAATAAATCAGGGTCAATGCGTGCAAGTTGCATTGTGAATTTTGCAGTTCACCATGGTGATATGAACCATATCCCATTATACCGTCTCCTAACTGAACGAATTTGAGCTAATTTTTACTATCCAGCTGCAGAGCTTGTTTGGGAGTTGGACATTTCATCAATGTTGGATGCCTATTGGTTGTCTCTTTGGACCTATATGTCTTGCCTGCCCTGCTAAATGATCATCCTGCTAGGGTTTATGTAACTTACCTAAAAATTCACTCTACCCTGACCCTAAATATACACCTAAAGGTTATTCTGTGTATATGTTAAATTCCTGCAAAACGCGTGGGATTTCATAAAAACATCATTGTGAAGTGCTGGAGCCTGATGCTATGTATAAACGTTATGTAGCTGTACTTTGTTTTTAATTTTTGTATAAATAAACTTATCTAAGTCTTAACCATTTATTTTGGAATGCCACACAACTCCTTGCTTTCTGATTGGCTCCTTTCTGGGGACTTTCTCTTATGCTCATGTGATGCGCTGATCCCCTGCATTCTTTTCAGCAGCACAATGAATGTGCATGTTGAGACACAAGTACCATCAAGTTAGGCAACTGCTGTAAGAAGCATCAGAAAAAATCTGCAAATGGCAATCGACCCTAAACTTCTGATCTCACGATGGGCCATCCATATGTTCCGCCTGCACATGTGACTCAAGCTGGCGAATGTATTGTAGAATTGCAGCATTTGGATTCTCCTATATAAATATGTCGCTATTTATCTCTGCATGGGCCTTCACATCTGACCAATGTCCAAGGTCACCAGATCTGTGTCCCTTGTCCCTCACAACACACAATCGCCTGGGGCCCCAATGAGACTCTGGATAGAAATGGCAAAAACATGCTGCACAGAAACCCCCTGAGCGCAGAGCCTCTCCAAAAAGTGACCTTTATTTTCTGGGTGACAGAAAAGTATTTCATGCTGCATTTTTCAAATTCTTTTTAGGCATGTGCTCACAGCTGCTATGTGATGCCTGGAATTCCGGAATGCAGGGGATGGAAGAGGGAGAGTGCCCCCTGGAAGAAATGTTCAGTATGACACCAAAGGGGAAAAGTATGAGGAATCTAGACATTGAATGTACGAGATCTTGGAAGGATCTTTTAAAATGAACTTTTTGGAATGGTCAGCACTGTATGGGTGGAATGCTTGTCAGGATATGGGAAAAGGAATGAGTACGAATACTTACCCAAGCAACTCTACATTGCTACCTGACTGGACGCAGCTCCCAGCAATTGCATTATACGGACGGTTCTTGCACATTGTGCAGCATCAGGTACCAAGGGAAAGCATCAAGCCAGAGGTGTGAGGAACAGGGTAATTTATTTTACCCCCCTCCACCCCAAAGGTTGGGGAAATTCCATTGCATAGGTAAATTTATAACAGCTAAATGCTGAGCACCAGGCCAGTGATTTAGCCTAGGCTTAGATGATAAAATCAGTCTGCTGCAGGCAGGAGTAAGCTGTACCTAAGTTTCCTTAGAAATTTAGATTGAAAATGTATTAAATGTATTATATGTATCTATGTATTATAGATTATAGCTACTAGAACCAGAATGCATGAATATATCAGAACAGAAAAGCTGGAAGGACAGATAGAAGTCCCGGATTCATCACACACAGCATGGCCTTACTTGACTGAATCTTCTTCCTCCACCTGTGAGGTTTGCTGCAGGAGACAGACGGATGGTTGCTGGCGCGATTAAGTGCTGAAACAAAACAGAGACTCAGGCTGAGATCTTCAGCAAAACATCGGAGCTTCATTTATCTAAGGTTTCAGATTAATCTAAATGATCACACTGCAACATGGGCTCCTTGGGGCTTCACTTTAGAGGTGGTCTATACCACCCAAGCAGAAGACTTTATTATAGAAGGCAATAAGGACTGGCTGTGGTTATTATTACTGGGTGCCCCCCCCAGGGATTATATACTGGGGTCCCCTAAAATACCCCATATTTCTAGGTTTGGGAGAACATGTGACACACCAACTACCATCCCAAAATGCAACCCCTGCATGACCAGGTGCCATGCTTGGTGGGGTGGGAAAAGCTGATTTTGCATGAATTGAGATTTCAGGTGCAGATCCAGGTGATCACTGACAGAACCTAACAGAACCTAACAGAACCTATTAGCAGACCTTGTATGGGAAAGTGACAGATTCACTACCATATTGTATGTCTTGCAAAGTCATAGGTCCTGATTTATTAAAGCTCTACAAGACTAGAGAAGATAGACTATCACAGGAGAACCTGGGTGATACAACAAACCTGGAATGTATCTGGTCCAGGATTTAAAAAATATGCTGGCTAGTAGCACATATTTTTAAGTAAACTATTCCAGGTTTGCTAGATCACCCAGGTTCTCCCATGATAGTCCATCTTCTCCAGTCTTGGAGAGCTTTAATAAATCAGGCCCATTGCGGTAACTGCACAGACACTGCCTATAAATGAATTAAACCTAATCTTCAACAAGTTCCCTAAAAAAGGGGAAAACATAGTAGTTTGGGAAGAAGAAAACTACTCATTGGCCTCACTCTGTCCTATGAATGAGGACTCTGAATGTTGATTTGAGGTTCATGAATGAGTCTTCGGGTTTTATTATTCTGCAGTCATGCAGCAGATGGCATCATTGTTCTACTAAATAAAGTCACTGCCTTCTCCATGTAGGAAGATTTCTAATTCTTATGAAGGGTCACAGTCATGTTTAGGCTATTAGGATGGTCTCATGGCCCTGGGTAGCTTTAGGACATTGGTGGACCCACAGCAAACATCAGGGTGGGATCCCTTTTTATTTCACTTAAAAAGCCAAGAACAAAAACAGAGAGAAAAAGGTGTGGTTGAACTACAACTCCTAGCATGCAATTTGGGAACGTAGTTTCAGCAAACCTACAGCTCTCTGTCTATAATACCTTGTGGTAGCCAGGAGGACAGAAGAAGCATTCACCTACAATATGTGATCTAATATTGTGGACAGCCCTCAATAGAGTTCATGGGTTTCCAATTGTGTCCTCCTACCTGGTGGGACAGTTTTGGTAAAGACCCTATTTTTTATTCCAGCATGATGCATGCAAAGCCATCTACATAAAGGTTTGATGGGTTTGGTGTGTTGGAACTTGAGTGTCCTACGCAGAACTTTGACCTCAACCCCTACTGAACAACTATGGGATGAATAGGTAGGTGGAAGGTAAGCCAGGTCTTCTGACCTCACAAGTGGGTACAAATTCTACCCAGAATGGAGGCTGTTATGGCCACAGATTGGGCCACGTCCATATAGCCATTGGGTTCATACAGATATGATGGCCAGGTGTCCAAAAATATGTAGTGTATCCACATCACTCACCATCAATAGCTTTAGAAGGTTGGCCCTGGTCCCCCTTGGCTTCTTTATGGGTGTCGGAGGTTCTCTCCTTTTTCCGTGATGAAAGCCTCCTTCGATGAATGCTGCTGTGATTCTCCTCCATGTCTGAACTGGAAGGTGGCAAAAAAAAGTGTTAGGTAGAGGTAGTAAGGACTTTAAATAATTCTGGTGATTGGGGACCTTAAAGCTAAAGCTTATTGTTCTATTAGTTTGGC
Source organism: Pyxicephalus adspersus (assembly GCF_032062135.1). Lineage (NCBI taxonomy): Eukaryota > Metazoa > Chordata > Amphibia > Anura > Pyxicephalidae > Pyxicephalus > Pyxicephalus adspersus. The sequence continues at coordinate 62,456,180 of NC_092866.1, read as the reverse complement.
TTCCATGTCCCCACCCTTTTCTCCATCCACATGCTACAAACTACCCTACCAGGGATGCCATTGATTTTACCCAAATCTCTATGCTGACTTCTAGGAAAAAAAGGGGCACAGAGATAAGTTCTGGAATATCGTGTCTGCAGTCATAAAAGGATGAATATGATCACCTGCTTTCATCAGTCAACACCATAACACGGATGGCCGTCAGGTTGTTCTCCACTGCCTCCTCCTCAGGGCCGATTCTGACGGCCTTCCACTCGGTGGAGACAGACGAGTTCCTCCTTTTGAAGACACGGAACGTGGAGTCACTCCTGGACTTCTTAGGGGAAATTGGTTCATCTGTTGACCCAAAAATTTCTTATTATAAAACATCATTGGAAATCATTACATTGCATGTAAATGGATTTTAAAGGGCCCCTCCAGCAAAATGCTGTGGAAGTTACTCCAGTTTGGCAAATGCATGGGCACCTTTTAAGCATTTGAGTTCCCACCTCCGCCCCTCTAACACAATCAATATTTCTGATCGATTTATAGCCTTTTTTGCTCTTATGGAATAGGGATAACAAAATGATTTAATGGTTTATTAAATAGATCAAAAGTAAAAAAATTAGGACAAATTCATTGTCAGGGGTTGCATACTCTCTAAAAGCTGAGAATTTGGATGATTTTGGAATGCGCCTTTAAGTGATAAATTAAGTTCGGACCTGATGCACAGAACATTATCTCCTTTCAAGTGTCAGGATGAGTCTTGGTAATATAATATTTTAATAAGACCTTGTTAAATCATCACAGCACTAGAGTCCAGAAATCCTAACACCGGCTCCCTCCAAGATTCTGCAGTGTTCATAATTGGCTATTCCTGTCAGGTGATAATCCGGCCGTGTTGTAATGTGAGTTTTTGCTGATATCCTCTGTGCGTTTGCCTGGACACGTTCTACATCCCCAGATGGATCACACCAGATGCCCAATCTAGCTAAAATTGATGGATTTTGGGGTAAGTAGAGTCACCCACCGACTTTGCAGAGGTAAATGTGTTCCCAACTCCACCTCTCTGGCTCAGGTTTGGTCCAATGAATCAATCATTCTCTGCTCTATCCAAAACACCTAAAACCAGCCGTTCTCTGTCTTTTTAAGAAGGACAAATCCTTAATATAATTTTCAGATCCCAGGAAATTAATTGAGAGATTAACAATATTTAATTGCCTGGGTCTCTTTGCCCTTGAGAGGATCGGATTCCCCCACCTGTCTGTGCCCCTCTCCTACAATGTGCCCATCCACGTTGAGTCTAATCTTTTTGGTTCCACTCATGCTCCATTTTTCTCATAGTAATGCTACATTGGGATGGCAAGTACAGGGAATAGGAAGAGGACAAAGGGCCATTGGACCCAATCCATCTCCCAATTTGGCACATCCGGGGCATTTGGAAATGAAGCTCCGCACCAGATGAATGAGAAAGAAAGAAGGAAGATTGGTGGTCAATGGAAAAGTGCCTCCTGACCCTGCTGGCCTGAGAGGGGACTTCATTGAACAGTAGGGACATTCTCCCTTACATTGGTGGTCAATGGCGCCTTCTTAGAGTGGTAGTTAGTTGGAAGAATGCCTCATTACATATAGTTATAAAGGTCATGAATGTCTGTGGTTAATTTTGGAGAAGAAGAATGTTCTCATTGTTGAAGGAACCCAGCAACCTCCAGTGTTTCCCAACCAGGGTTCCTACAGAGGTTGCTGGGGGTTCCTTGAGCAATGAGCAGTTTGTGATTCTCAGGTCAATTTAAGTGATCCCAATGATCTTTTTGGCTATCTGTAAAGGTGACATTCTTCCTAATGGCCAACAATGTATTAGGTATTCATCCAACTGACCAACACTCAAAGATAATGTGCGTTATTTCAAGGGGTTTCCGCATGGTAAAAAGGTGGAGATACACTGCTCTAGAGGAACCCTGGTTGAAAACAGCTGCTCTTATCAGGCAAAGAAACACAATACCGAGATGTCTAGTAAGAAGGTTTTCCAGCAGAGGTCAACACCTCAATGCGGAAATATTCCCTATACGGTATTTCTATATGTTTATCAAAAAAAATCCGTCTAAACAGGTTTGGTGCCACAGCTTCCTACAAACCAAATGAAATAACCGCTGCTATGAAACACGCTGTTTTGATTACAAAGTGGGCGTTGAGAAGAACCGACAATAAAACAAATGGGTTTATCAGAAGTATTACTTAAAACCACTCTGAAACTACGCCCTAAAGATTCCGGCAATTTCTTGTTCTGCAGTAAGAGGACTGGCAGGGACCCGAGCCAGGAGACGGATTAAAATAGATCTAATTTTTTGTGGCTTATTTTGCCTTACAAGGGCAGATTATCATGTGTTAGCAATACGTTGTTTCTATGTAAATGTCCTGAATTTTGGGGATGGTTTGGAGTTACCAAGAAACCGAAATGTAGAGAGTGATTGCACAATGACAGCGATATTCCTCCAATAAATTGTGGAAGGAATAAAAGAATGACGCACTGACACTCTGAGGTCCTAGAACAATAACACAGTGAAACTTGGGGTTCCTGGAAGATTCCCACTTTGGAGCAATAACTATGGCACTTGGAGGTCCAGGGGAATGATACAATGCCCCCTGAGGATCCGGAGAAATGTCACAGAGATACTTAAGGGTCTGGAAAAAATGCATACTGAAAATTCAGTGTTCCCAAACTATGACACGCTGTTACTTGGGAGTCCCAGAACAATGACACTCTGGGATCCCAGAACTATAAGACATTGGTACTTGGGGTTTTTTTAACTTGGGGTTTTAGTACAATGACCCTTTAACTTGAGCTTCTAAAACCTCGACACACTGACACTTGGTGGTCCCAGAAGAATGACACATTGACTCTTGAGGACCCAGAAAAATGTCACAGAATGCATACTGAAATTTTGGAATTTCCCAATTATGACACACTAACACGTGGGGTCCCAGAAATGGCAGCTGGTGGTCCTAGAACACTGACATAATGATACCTGGGGGTCCCAAAACACTGTCACACTGACACTTGGTGTCCTACAGCAATGACACTTTGGGTTCCCAGAATTATGAGACATTGGCACTTGAGGTTCTAAAACTTTGAGGTTTTAGAAGAATTAAACTTTGTCTTGGGGTTCCAGAACTTTGACATGTTGACACTTGAGGTTCCTGGATCAATAACACACTGACACTTAGGAGTTCAAGTTGAATATACAATGACCTTTGAGGTTCTTGAAAAATGTCACAGAGAAACTCAAGGGTCTGGAACAAATACATACTGAAAATCAGGGACTCCAAAACTACACTGACACTTGGGAGACCCAGAACAATGACACACTGACGCTTGGGGGCTTTTAGAACCATGAAACACTAACACCTGGGGGTCCCAGAACAGTGACACACTGACAATTGGGGTCCCAGAACAAATGTACTGTAAAACCTATTACAATGACACAATGACTTTTGGGCTCCAACACTTGGGCACACTGACACTTATAGGTCCCAGAACAATGACACATTGACCCTCAAGGGTCTAGATGAAATACATGTGTTCATAAACTATTATACACAGATATTTCAGGGTACTAGAACAATGGCTCACAATTGGGGGTATTGGGTGCAATGACACATAGCCACTTTGGGTAGCAGAACAATAACCCACTGATGTTTAGAACCTCAGACCAAAACCAAAATGACAGTTTGGGGTCCCAGAATGATGAAACAATGACACGTGGGGTTCTGGAATAATGACACATTGATACACTGGGGTCCCAGAACTAGGACACACTGACTCTTAAGGGTTCCACAACAAGGACAATGACATCTTGTTTCTTTATGGTATATTGAGACCCGGGGTCCAGGAACTCGGGTTTGTAGCACACTGACACTTTGACTTGTTCTAAAATTATGACATGCTGAAACTTGGAGTTCCCAGAATAATCCCATTTAGCAATCTAGAACAATAACACTGACACTTGGGGGGTCCCAGAAGAATGACACAGAGAACCTGAAAAAATGTCACTTGAGGTTCTAGACAAATACATGAATATTTGGGGTTCCCAAACTTGGACACTCTGATACCTCAGGGCCCTAGAATAATGACACATTGCCACTTTGGGTTCCAGAACAATAATAATTATCAATATTATATTTAACAAACAGTATTTATATAGCACCAACAAATTATGCAGCGCTGTACATTAAAAAAGGACATTTTGGTTTCCCAGAACTATTATGCATTGACACCTGGGGTTTTCAGAATTCCAAAACTTGGGGTTGTAGAACAATGACACTTTGACTTGGGGTCCCAAACCTCTGACATGGTGACAATAGGTGGTCCCATGCATGGTATATTCCTACCCAGCAGTATGACTGTATGAGAACGTGGTTCCACAACATTCTAAGGCTTAAGATCTGCAGGAAGAGTAAGTGGCTGTTTTATTCGGATACTAATTGATGGATTGATCCTTATGGCAGGGTGTGATACTTATTAATGGAGGCTACGAAAACGGGAAGTAAATGTATGTATGAAACAAATCTGGCATCTATGTTTGAATATATTTGATTTTATTAACAGAGCACAATTGGTATTACTAGGCATAATGGTACTAACCAGACGTTTTTATTGATTAGTTAGCTGTTTATACTACTTACTATAAGTCTAATTAGGTAATTAATGTTTTTAGTACCCCTGCTACCTCTAATCCCCTTTTTCAACCTGTTGATCTACAAGTTGTGGTAAACATAGAGGAGATTGGTCTCTGGTCGGCTTACTCCAATGTGGAACCATTTATTAGGTTGGTAATAATTTTTGAAGCAATTAAAACATATATGTGGTTGTCCTTTTTGATATAATTTATACTACATTTGTAGTTATAGGCTGATATTTTCCTGAAGAAGCGGACTGTTTGATCCGAGAAACGCGTAGAAATCTTTCAGCCTGTTCATATCTATGTGTTTAAATACCTCGATTTGTATAATGATTTTATGATATTTTTAGTATTGATGCTGTAAAAATAAAAATTACATTTTTGTAATGTGTCTATGTATAATAAAATGCCTTTAAAGTCCTGAGTCTATGACCTCACCTTTCGTATTTTTCCAGTTTGATGTATGGGATGTGGCATTTATTGTATACTGGGAGTGATCCTTTATTATAATATAATAGGTGGTCCCAGACTTTGTAATCTTGACACTTGGGGGTCATAATAAAATGACACACTGATCTTTGAGTATTTGGAAAAATATCGCATAGACACATGCGGGGTATTCTATAAAAAGAATTTGCTGACATTTGGGGGTCCCAGAAAAATGCCACATCAACACTTTGGGGTTCGAGAACAGTAGTGCACTGATGTCTTGTACTTCTGACAAAAGACAAAATGACACTTTGGGGCCCCGGAATTAGGACACAATGACTTGGCACCCCAAACTAAGGTCACACTGACAGAACAATATCGCCCTTTTTCTTTTTATATGGTCTGGTAATTTTTATGGCCTGGTGACATCAATAAAACAGCTGAAGGTTCATCTCCCATACACGGCTATATACATACAGCTGAGTGAATGTTCCTGAAGGCAGAAGATAAAGTGATTAGAAACCTAAACTGATATTATTATTAAATCCTAAACGACTGATTGCGTTAAGGACCAGCACTTCTGATGAAGATTAAGCAGCCTGCACCTCTAGGTTGCCGGTAATCCAGGCATTTCGCTTACTAGGTCACATTTGGTGCCAACAACTGGTACAAAACATTCCTTCCAAGTCACTTGTGACAGCCAAGAAGTCAGTAATCGTCTTGGCTCCACATATTAACGAGCAGACTTCGTGCGCTTGCCGTGTGCTTGTCCGCTGGTTTCATGAAAACAAAATACTGGGAATATCTGGGATAAGTGTTTTCGAGAAACATATCTGTCACAAGTAAACGCCGGTTATTTATGATCCCGCGCAGGTCTGAGATACATGGGAAGCAGAATATTTCATGGCCAGGTTTTACAGCACATTGGCACAGGTCTGACGCATAATGGCGACCACAGCGGCCAAACAAAATGTTTCTTTGATGTGTCTGAATGTTATTTCATCCATATATCTGATAATCAGTCAATGTTCCAAGTTTGTCCCTTATAGAAGACGGCTTTCTGAATTCTGATTTCTATATTATTCAGCTGAAAGTGTTTGAAAGCTTTATCTTAAATGCTAATTTATTTTTGCAAATATATATATAAATATATATATATATATATATATATATTTATATATATATATATATTTATATATAAAATGATTCATATATATCATTGAGATATCATTGGGATATCAGCATTTGAGACATGCACTTTCATTACAAGATGTGCCGTATAATAGCACCAAATTCATGTTGTTTTATATCTTCCTGATCCCTTCCTTCCTCCCATTGTTTAATTAGTCCCCATAAATCTCTTTGTTCCCTTATAGAAAGATGAATATTCCTAATGTCTGTGGTTACAATTCATGCTCCATTCAGAATGTCCTAGATTGTCAGCTCTTCAGGGCAGGGTCCTCTCCTCTTCCTGTCTGTATTCATCTGTCATTTGCAACCCCTATTTAATGTACAGCGCTACGTAATATGTTGGTGCTATATAAAATAAAATAAAGTCTGCATTAGTAGCCACCCCATTGTGCTGTACAGAGCTGACACTACAACTACATACATCCCCATCCTTCATACACAATGTATAGAGCCATGCTTGCTCCTAATAGAAAAGAGTTATATTGTATTTTCTAACTGATTGCTAATGTAGTATAACTATCCAAATGTAATACCTATAGCAATCTAGATTCAGAACGTTAAGCTACTGCATATGTCCAATAAAATATAATTATCCCTTTCAGAATTATTAAAAAATGAATACATGCAAAGTGCAATTACTCACCGCCAGTCATTCAACCACAGAGCACAGACCAGTAAGATGAATGCACAAGAAAGTGAGGGATTTTGGGACATTTAAAATAAAAGAGCCATCTACTGTTCAGTATTGAGGATTTCTTCACATAGCATTTTCAGAGAATCCTGCAGATGGAGCTACGTGACTCAGTAACCAAGAATTGCTTCCCTAGGAATTGTATAGACTTCATTTAAAAATCAAACAATAGCCATTGTGTAAAATCAATGGCAGAATCCCTTGGACATCTCTCAATACCTAATACATATTTCCCTTTCTTAGGCTGGAATGGTTAAAAATTTTATATATATAAATATATATATATACATATATATATATTATTGTTTTGTATACCAACTGTGAAGGATGGTGGTGGAAATGTTATGGATCAGATATGTTTTTCTGCTTCAGGGTCTTTTACTTAGCATTTACAAGGACAAACACAAGGGACATATATATATATATATATATATATATATATATATATATATATATATATATACATATGTCACATAGATCATAGGTAAGCCACAGGTCAGCACTAATCTGATCATATTCTCACTTATCATTGTATCACTAATTTACGTAATGTAAGCAAGTGCACCTGGTGAAAGTTTTTTACATATATATATATATATTGTATATTGTATTGTATACTAACTGTGAAGGATGGTGGTGGAAATGTTATGGATCAGATATGTTTTTCTGCTTCAGGGTCTTCTTTAGGATTCCTTTACTTAGCATTTACAAGGACAAACACAAGGGCTTTACCATATATATTTATATATATATATATATATATATATATATATCCAGCAATATTGGTAGGTATGGTAGGGTAGAAACAGAAAATGTGTAAAAGCAGCAGTAGATATTTACTACCCTTTATGTAGATCCCAGTTCCTCTCCCAACAATGAGCCTGATTTATTAAAGCTCTCCAAAGTGCATACGTGATCAAAACATATTTGCACAATGTACAGCGGAAATACCTTGGGATACTATAGTACGGACAATATAGATATATGTATATTTAAATATTAGACACTTTAACATGTTAATGTAATTCCAAAGGTTATATATATATATATATATATATATATATATATATATGGTATATATATATACATATGTCACATAGATCATAGGTCATAGATCATAAGTCACGGGTCACCACTAATCTGATCATATTCGCATTTATCATTCTATCAGTCATTTACGTAATGTGTAAGTGCACCTGGTGAAATTTTTTTACTTTTTTAACATATTTGAACGGGCAAACAATATTCTCATTCAACTGCGGCTAACAGGTAAAGGTGATATAGCTGAATACAAGACATAAAACTGATGATATGTATTCATTATCATAATCTAAATTAAGAAAAATTTAGAATTGCCACATAGAAAGGGTAAGTTTTCCACCACTTTAAATCTAGGAAATTAGAATCACATGTTCATTTATAGCGATCCATAGGGAACATGCAGAGGAATTTAGTTTTATTTAATCCTTGGATATCCAAGGTCTGTGTATGGCCATGGCTACAGTTTGTCATTGAACATGTAGGCAAATACTGGGTCTTGTAGGACAAATGTTTTTAGAATGATTATTAGGTTTCCCACAGAAACAGTAGATATGTTTCAGTGCATTTTAGGAGATTAACCTCATACCAACTGTGAAGGATGGTGGTGGAAATGTTATGGATCAGGAATTTTCTGCTTCAGGATCTTCTTGAGGATTCCTCTACTTAGCATTTTCAGAGAATCCTGCAGATGGAGCTACGTGACTCAGTAACCAAAAATTGTCTTCCCTAGGAATTGTATAGACTTCATTCAAAAATCAAACAATAGCCATTGTGTAAAATTAATGGCAGAATCCCTTAGACCAATACCTAATAAATATTTCCCTTTCTTAGGCTGAGATGGTTAAATTTTATATATATATATATATATATATATATATATATATATATATATGTATCAATTTTTACATATATAGTATATTGCTTGAAATCCATCTTCCTACATAGGCGTGTATGTTTATTCTGTTTTATTTTCCTTCGCGTAGTAAAATAAACAATGGAACGGGCTCAAGTTCATGTAGGAAGAACAGGTTACACCGGTTGCTGATGTGGTTTGCTCCCTCTGTATCCAGGCAAATCTTAGATGGCGGTTTGGGACCATTTGCCAACGTGCCAGCGGGGCACTTCATGGGCTCTACCGACCTCAGCCTACAGGTAAATACAACGAATGTGTGCGCTGCAGGGACTGTTCTATGGACTGTTTGTCCAAACGTTTGCTTTGGCATTATTTATGTCGAAGTGAATATAATATTCTCTTGCAAGGAATCTGCATTTGTTTTAAAATACAGAGTATGAGGGTTTATAGGGTATTTATAAATGACACATTTACTGTTTATAAATACTGTTTTATATTTTACCTTTTATTTATTTTTTTTAACCTAAATATTGAAAGAGTTTTTTGGGCACATGCTAAGTGATATGAGTTTGTATTGTTATTCGGGAGGGAGTTTGGGTTGCTGATGTGTTCTGTATCTTTAAAGTGTGATTTGTTAAACAAACATTTACAGTTCATTTTATGTTCATTTTATGTTGCATTGATTTTATCAAACTTTATTGCAGATTTTTACCTTTTTCTGATCATAACTAAGAGCCGATTGTTTCACTTTTTCCTTTGCAGACTGATAATTGTATGATAGGGTCTGGTTTTATTTAATCACCTGGTGCACCTTTAGTATTCTGAGAATGGAAGGTATTTAGGAAGCTATTTATTATTATTATCATTATTATTACATTATTATTAATAATAAACAGTGTTCATATATTCCTTGCATTGAAATAGACCTATATAGGGGATGTCCAAAATGTTACTACTATCTTGGTGATATGTTAGCCAATCACAAAATGAAGAAATCATATTTCTGGAGGATTTCCTATACCAGTCATTTACAGAACACCTCTAGGCCGTCGTATTGCACTGAATTTTTAAAAAGAAAATTGTACTGGCTGCAGATTGCATGGTGACAAATTAGCTTTGTGTGGCAGTTGTATATGCAATATTATTTGTTTTATTTTTTTTATTTTAGGATAGGATTAGGATAGGATTTCCCCAGCGTTAATTTATTCATTGATCTGCACCAAGATATTTGGGGGTTAGGGAATGCATTTTGCAGAGAGGTCTTGATGAAGCAGTGTGGCTGCACATTTATTTGTGAAAGTATGAAACTAAAAACCTTTGAAAAAATTAAATTAAATCCTTAGTATGCTGGGGAAGATTCACACGTTTACCCAAAATGCAAAATTTTACTAATTTAATAAAAATGTGAATCTTGGATGAGATGGTTATGTATCTACCTAGGGGTTTGGATAAATGGGGCAGCCGGTGAACAGCCAGATCCGGAATGTGAAGCAGGAAAAATTGGAATATGTAGAGATCTGACTCACATATTGTAATAGCTGGATGATGGGTCACAGAATCTCCAAACCCGCAGGTCTAGTGGGGGTGGGGGACTTACCAAAAGTGGTCCAAAAAAGGGGCAATTAGAAAATGGATGTCAGAGTCATATCTAAGGTTTATTGATGAGTATTCAATTTCTGAGTGTGGTGGAAAGGGTTGGGGGATTAGTCCGCCTGGTCTAGTTTGGTCCCAAAGAGCTCCTGCAGAACAAATTGTTCAAACATGTAATGTTGGCCATGAGAACCAAATAGCCAGAACACACGTTGCAGACCATGGTAACCCCTACTCACTGCCATTATCATCTACAATGGGTGATACATTGATCAGGAGGTGATCTCAGGTCTGTCCCAGTTTTGCTCCTTAAGAGAACATTTGGGTGCCCGGGGTCAGTATATGGGTGTTGCATTTTTTTTTTAATCAATAAAAAAATTTCTTGGAGGGTACATGCACCATGCACATCTCTTACTGACTGTGTTATCAAGCCTCTAAAAACACACATTTGACGTGTAAATACACGAATACACAGAATGGATATATGTATTTTTAATGCATTGATCCGCAGTGCCTGCCCTGTGTTGTCGGTGCAAGGAAACACCAAGGTCATTATAAGCCATAATGTAAATATAATAATAAAAGGTAATAAAGAAGAAGATAATAAAGAAAATAAAGGTAGCACTACCTACTGGAGGGGCATTGAAGTGGAGTATGGAATAGCAATATAAAATGTTAGGTGCCAAGTAATATTGTGTTATATTGGATACAAGAGGTATGGACTCTATGGGATCCATGGGCTCAAATCCACTTTATGTCTGCCATTGCCACCTTTCTTGTACCATATGCTTTCCTGTTTTGTACGTAAATCCAAATCAGTGAAACAGATTATAGCTGCACCAAAACAAAAGGTGTGCACAGTCTTACAGTTCATAAACTGCAGCCACAGTATATGTGTAGCAGAAAGAATGCCCAGTACCAGCACCCGCAGAGAAGGACCCTTGCTTTCTGTATGGTCCAACATTTTACACAGCCATTGCTGTATCAGAACCAGAACCCTTGCATAGAGCAAAAGCCTTTCTGAGTTGCAAATCTGCTCAGTAAAGAATATGCTGGATCTCTGCAGAGAAACCACTGCTTCAACACAAGGAGCGAGGGTCTTTCACTAGCACGATAGACTTTTTACTAATCAGGCCGTGGCTGCTTTCCAAAATTAACAAGACTTTGCACCTGGAATGTATTCAGCTTATTTAAACGAAAGGTTCATCTGGAGTTTAAACTTTGGTCATACCGGATAGAAATGCTTCCATCAACACATAGCGGTGTCCTGGTAACTGTGCTGTACACAATATCCAAACACGCTGCAAAGGAAAGGCAGACCTGTGAGTGCAGAATGGAAGGCGGACATACTACAAAGTAAAATGTAACAATACAGGGCTGGGTATAGGAAAGGAAATTGGAACCATTATATATGTATGTATAGATAAAGAGAAGAAGGGATACCATGGAAGCATTGCTATGGTATAAGATCCAAATACTGGTGATGGTGTGATCATAGAAGCAGCACGGAGAACCTTTAGAAGTTTCCTAATTTATTATACCAAAATGCCCTGACAATCTCCATGGTTTATTTGCATTATTAAGATCAAAGAGGGCAAAGTAACAGATTTGCTGGCAGTGGTCAGAATATTGAGGCTAGCAAGGGGACCTTTTTGGCTCAAGAACAGGTCCAGGGCCTTGCAGAGATATTAAAAATGCTTTACACCCTTACAAACTCAGCGAAATATGACTTTCCTTATTGACTTTGGAAACATTTTTTACCAAAATTTTCTCACATTTTACCCAAATTTTAAGGGAATGAGAACTTTGAGTTTTGCCCATTTCTAGCAGTGTGGAGAGCTTGAATGGCCCATTGCAATGTAAGAGTTCTATTACAAGGGCGTAGAAGGGTCCTCCGCCCAGTTCTGACCCATTTCATATGTTAAATAACATTTGGGGTGCTTCATTGGATGAATGGTGAACATGAGAAACAAGGACAAACACAAAGGGTGCTGGCTATAAGTCTGCTAGATATATATATGTCACATAGATCATAGGTAAGTCACGGGTCAGCACTAATCCAATCATTTTCTCACTTATCATTGTATCAGTCATTTATGTAATATAAGTAAGTGCACCTGTAAAGGTGATATAGGTGAATATAAGACATAAAACTGACAATATGTATTCATTATTATGATCTAAAGTAACAAAAATTTAGATTTGCTACAGGGAAAGGGTAGGCTTCCCACCACTTTGAATCTAGGAAATTAGAATCACATGTTCATATATAGCGATCCATAGGGAACATGCAGAGGGATTTAGTCTTTTTTAATCCTTGGATATCCAAGGTCTGTGTATGGTCATGGCTACAGTTTGTCATTGAACATGCAGGCAAATACTGGGTCTTCTAGGAAAAATATTTTTTAGAATGATTATTAGGTTTCCCACAGAAACAGTAGACATGTTTCAGGGCATTTTCGGAGATTAACATCATACCAACTGTGAAGGACGGTGGTGGAAATGTTATGGATCAGATATGTTGTTCTGCTTCAGGGTCTCGGCAATTATGCAGTTATAGGGTCTGATTGGCGAGGATATACTCTCATGGAATATCCAGCAAACCTGGAATAGATTTCTTAATTTGCTATTAGTTGGCAAATATTTTCAATCCTGGACAAGATCCATTCCAAGTTTGCTGGATCACCCAGGTCCTCCTATATTGGTCTATCTTTTCCAGTCTTGCAGAGCTTTAATAAATCAGACCTATTGTGTTACCTATGAATTCTACATGATATCAAAGTCTGCTAGAAGGCAATGTAAGAGTTGAGGTTGAGCTGGGATTAGATCATACAGCACAATAATGACCAGAATAAACTAACAAATCCATCTCAGAAAAAAGAAATGAATGGGTGTGGAATGGCCTAACCATATTCCATATAAATAGGAAAACTCACCAGCACTTTGTAACGGAGAGGATTTTGCATGGTCAACTATTTCACTGGGTCAATGCCAAAGAGCGGTGGGCAGATATGCAAAATGAATACAAGAAGTGGGTGATATCATCTTAAAGGGTGTCAAGGGGCCAAGGGTGTGCTTACGATTTCCATGTCACACATTTATTGATATTTTGGTTAAATAAGTGTTCAGAGTTTTTTCCTCATCCAAACGTATCACTTTTACCTATAAGAATGATTAAAATGAAGATCTGATGTTTGCCTTTTCAAATATTTCCATTGCCTGGACCTTCTTTAGGTACATAAGAAGCTGTGGATTCCTTCTCAGTAACTTTTCCATGGCTGAGTTTTATGTCTCTTCCCGGCAATGTTCCCCCCTGTCCTTAATGACTGTCATATGTCATCTCCTAAACATCAGAATTTGGCTGCCCCGAGCCTCCATTGCTGTGACATTAGGGGACTGTGCATCAGATCTGTTTTATAGAGAAGATAAAGTCACCTTGTATAATTCCGGCTCTATAAAACAGAAAGGTCAAATGCTTATTTGGGACTCTTAGCCCGCACACCTTGGCCCGTAGCAGACGTCAGCGGTGGAGGATTAAGTTCGGTCGTCTCTGATTCATGAAAACATTTTGGGCTCTGGAGATTTACAAAATGTATGAGATGAGTGAATAGGTTTGTTTAAATCATGAGCCAAAATGTCTGGGGGTACTGAGTTTGCAAGCGTTGGAACATTTGTCAAGTGGGGTATTTCCCTATTTTCTCTCTAGTCGTCATTCTGATTAAAAATAAAATTACTCCAAAAAGTGACTCCAACAACTTTGACTCAGAATAACTAGTAATTTATCTTGTACTGGTCTGATTTCAGCAATTTATTCTCCTGGTTACTGTTGGTTATGCCACCTGAATTCAGATAAGGTACGGCACCATGGGTCACCTCTGTTCTTGTTTCTCAGGTGTGATTGTTCTGGGAAATCCAAGTGTTGCTGCTTTATTATTCTGGGGTTTCTCATCACTATACCATTGTTTCTAGACCTCATGTGTTACTTTTTCATTGTTCCGGACCCTCAGGTGTCAGTACAATATTGCTCGGACCCCTATATGCCAATGTGTTCTTGTTCTAGTCTCCAAGGGCCACTATGTCTTTTTTCTTGGCCCTCAGGTGTCAGTCTATTTCTGTTGTGGCTCCAACTGTCAGTGTGTCATTGTTCCGTGTCCATAATTACTATCATACACCATGTTGCCATACTTCTTGTTTTGGCCCACAAAGGTCCCTATGTCATTTATCTGAGCCATCAGGTGTCAATCTATTCTTATTATGGCTCTAGGTGTCAGTGTGTCATTGTTCTGGGTCAACAATCACCATTATACCATTGTTGTTAAGCCTCTTGTATTGGTCCACTAAGGTCCCTATGTTATTGATCCTCAGGTGTCAATATATTCTTGTTGTGGCCCCTAATTACCACAATAACATAGTGACCTCAAGTGTCACTATGTTATTGTTCTAATTTATCAAGTGTCAGTATATCCTTAATCTGGCTTCATGTGTCAGTATGTTCTTGCTCTGGTCCCCAAGGGTCACTGTGTCATTTATCTGAGCCTTCAGATGTCAGTATATTCCTGTTGTGGCCCAAAGTGTCAACATGTCCTTATTCACCACTATACCATTGTTGGTAGGTCTAAAGTGTCACTATGTCTTTTACCTGGGTCCTCATGGGTCAGTCTATTCTTGTTGTAGCTCCAACTGTCAGTGTGTCATGGGTCCATAATCCCCTTTACGCCATTGTTACTGGACCTCTGGTCCTCAAAGGTCCCTATGCCATTTATCTGAGCCCTTAGGTGTCTCCTAATTCTTTTTGTGGCCCCTAATCACCACTTTACCATTGTTGGTAGACCTTAAGTGTGACTATGCCATTGTTCTGGTCTGTTGATAGTCTGTATATCCTTGATCTGGCCCCATGTGTCAGTATGTTCTTGTTCTCATCCCAAAAGGGCCCCTATGTCATTTATCCCAAAGTGTCAACATGTCAGTGTGGCCCAAAGTGTCAACATGTCCTTATTATGAGTCTCCAATCATCACTTTACCATTGTTGGTAGACCTCAAGTGCCAATATGTCATTGTCCTGGTCTGTCAATTGTAAGTATATCCTTGATCTGGCCCCATGTGTCAGTATGTTTTTGTTCTGGTCCCCAATGGTCATGTCATTTATCCTCAAATAATATTTGAGTCCTCAAATATTATGTTCTTGTTGTTTTCCAACGTGTCAATGTGTGATTATTCACCAACATACCATTGTTGGTAGACTTCAAAGTGTCATTTACCTGGGCCCACTGAAGTCAGTCCATCCTTGATTTGGCCTCAAGTGTCAATGTGCCATTGTGGCCCCTAAGTGACACATTGAGCTGTACTTTTAGGTGTCATTATGGCCATGTTCCGGCCCTCAAGTTCTTGTTCTTTTGTTTCTCTATTTAAATGCAGTACCAATCAAAATCCACTTATCAATGACTGATTAAGGCATTGTATTCCAGCTAGGTAGTATTCGTCAAAAAAAAGGAATCCTTATGATTAGCAGGTGTCACATTGCCATTATTCTGGGACCTCAAGTAACAATATATTATTGTTCATTTGTCAGTACGTCATTGTTCTGGATCTTAATTTGTCACTATAACATCGTTTCTAGACCTCAAGATCCATTTTTCTGGGCCTTCAAGTGTCAGTGTATCTTTGTTCTGGCTCCAATTGCCAATATGCCCTAGATCTAGCTCTCTTGCCCTGACCCCCAGGAGATAACATGTTCCTGTTCTGGCCAATAAATATCACTGAACCTTTGTTGCTGTTATGAAACCCAAGGTGTCATTGTGCTCCCCCCCAAAGGCTACCATGTTCTGGCCTCAACTGTCAATGAATCTTTGACTTTGGCCACAAGTGTCAATACGTCATCTAGACACCAACTGCATTTTTTTCCCGGACCTTTTTGTTCTACTACCACAAATATCAGCATGTTATTGATTTATAACCTCATTATGGGTTATTGTCCGAAATATTTGGAGAAAATAAGACTCTTTTGGACCTTTGGAAAAATAAGTTGTATTTTCTTAACAACCTCAGCCATAGTACATTGCAATCAATGCAATGCTATTGAAATAACTGCAAACAAGCAGTTAACTTTTCAAACAGCAAAAAAAGAACTGCCACTAAAGCCTTAACTACCTGACAAATGTTTAACCAGGTAAACTTGTTTCTTGCAGAACATTTCATAATAAAATCTCATCAACTTTTTACTATAGTTCACTAAATGAAGAATTTCTCTATAAAACCTGAATATAAGCCTCAAACTTTCCATTCTTTTTGCTGACCAAGTTGAACAACATGGAGGTTTTACACCCCAACTGTAATGGTTTTATAAGTGGCATCTCATTAAATCAGAGGTATAAAAATACAACTTTAAAATAAAGACGCAGTCTTCTGTACCTACCATGAAATGCGCGCCGGTCAGCGTGACACAAAGGACAGACAGAAAAGACAAAAGGCACAAGCAACAGCGAGACAAGCAAAAGAATCAGCATGGTCACATCACACAAGGATTATACAAGGTATGGAGCAATCTGTGCATGTCTGGTGTTTTTTTTTTAATTGTTTTGCATTGCAGTGACGCATCGGAAACATGAATCTAATCCGAGGACGCTACAATGCATTATTGTCATCTGAATTTTATTAACATTCATTACCATGAAATTGTATGTCTGCGCAAAATGAAACATATGGAGTACATCTCTGCATGTGTGCACATTTTCCATGTTTTTTTGTTAAAGATTCTAAATAAAGCAAAATATCTGCTCATTAGAAATCCCAGTATTCTGTATGCTGAATAAAATTGCCATTGATGGTGCCAACTTAGTTGTCTTTTGCTGGATAACAGAACATTGCCGCCTCTCCTTATCTCTATATTATAAGGTGCAGATGTTTTGTAACACAAGGGAAGAAGTACATGGGTGGGCACAGCAAGTTACCAGATTTCAGGTATCTCTGTACATTTATTGAACAAATATGACAAATCCCATATCATGAAATATATAAAGGAAGCAAATAAAGAATTCATTGCTAAGGTTTGGATACATTTGTCAAGTGGCTGAATGTATTATGTAGTTACTGATCTGTATGTTTTTCTTTGTTTTTATTACATCATTGCATTCACTTTAATTGGGTAAGTAATTTAAATTAAAGTTGCGTTTCTCAAATGGAAGCACAGCATGCATAATTAATAATTCAGCATGTAGATCAGCCTTTTCTAACTTTTGAAAAATTGTGGGACCCAATAAATTATTTTCAGGTCTCAGGGAACTCCTAGCAATATTTAAAATATGCCCAGGTTATGGTATTGTGGTAAATGGGATGAATGCCTCTTTCATTGGCCCTGATTATTTATTATTTATTATTATATATTATTATTAAGTTCTCCATGGCTGGGGAGGATACACTTTCATCAGTGAACCTGGGTGATCCAGCAAACCTCAAAAAGATCTGTTCCAGGATTCAAAACATATGCTAGCCAATAACTTTGAAGAAAACCAATCCAAGTTTGCCGGATCACCCAGCTTCACTGATGGAAGTGTAACCTCTCCAGCCTTAGAGAACTTTAATAAATCAGGCTTAATGTTGGCCAGTGGAAAGAATGTCTCCCTTACAGATAAAGGTGACAAATAATTCATTGGAGTCAGCGGTAACTGACTTGAGAGTTACAAATTGTTTGTTGCTCAAGGAACCCCTAGATACCCCTGGAGGAACCCTCATTGAGAAACACTGATGCTGATATTGTATAGAGACTCATTCAATAAAATACTTGTACTTGGTTACCTAATAATTTTAAGTATTGTGATTGGTTACTTAATAATATTTCAGATTTTTTTTTTTATAATATAGAGTGAACGTACTTTACGGAAGTTTGCCTAACAAAGAAAGGATTATTTTAATTATCATTATTATAACTAATTAAAATATTATAAATATTATTTATAATATTATTATTATTATTAATTATTATAATTATTTAAATATTTATTTTCACATTTTGTTATCGTTGTTGTGTTGACATTTTTTTGGTGTTATAAAGTTTAAAATTATATTACAAAACATCAATCTGCTTTTCTACTGATTGGGAACAACTCTGATTGTTGAGTTATTTGTATTATGTTTCGTTCCATACTTTAGCCCCGAGAAAGGACTCCCGAAACATGTTGAATTCTTTCATACTATACTAAAATGATCATACTTGGACTACTTTATCTCTGGGGTTGAATGTGTGTCAAGAAGACAATCCAACCCAGTTACAATACTGTCAACCTTAGTCATGCACGCAACACAAATCACATTCATGGATTTAGACCAGTCAATATTTTTCCAGTCAATGGCTGTCAGGTTTTGGTGATCCAATGACCACTGATCCAATTTTTTTATGTTCTTGGCCTTCTTTAAAGCTCAGTGTGTTGGGTGTTCAGAGATGGCCTTTTGAACAGAACTGCAGAGTTGATATCTATATCTAAGGCTAAGTAGACACGTCAAATGATTCTTGTCCAATTATCCAATTATGGTTTCAGGGCTTGTATCGGATGAGATCCCGATGTATGTACAGCAGGAGTCCAACGTCATTCATGGATCTGTCCTGGCAGACGGATCTAACATGTGTATGTAGCCTCAGAGTCGGTTTTGGAGCAGTTTTGGTAAAATACCTTGAACCAGTCTAAAATTTCTTTTTGACTTTTTCCACCAAAATGTTTTTGCTCACAGATATGTAACTAACTGAAGCCTACAGATTCTGGAGATTGGGGAGGGTAAAAATATCAGCAGGTCAGAAGATTTTGAGATGTTGCATCAACCATCCAAGGATGGTCAAGAACCATGTTTCCAATTGAAATACTGGGTCAATCAGCAACTTGGACTCATCACTGTTTTGACATAAATGATATACTGAATTTTCTCTTGGGCCACAGCTGAAGCAAATATAGTAGCTAACAAATGAAGTTTTTGTGGTTATGTACATAATGTAAATTAAAAATGACTGTCTGAATTGGAATTGAACTTGAAAAATGTGTACAGGCAGGCTCTTTATTTTAGAAGGGACATGCTATGTCTTTTTTACAATACAAATACAAACTTACAACAATGTTCACAAGTTATGATAGGGAGAGTGGGGGACGTAGCCAACAGTGGCCCCTGTGTAGAACTCATTTGGAGTTCCTGTGGGGTCTCCTGTTGGCTGAGGAAGGTCTGGGGCCATTGTGCAGCAGCACACTTTGCACCTCCTTATGTCCGCCCCTGGTCAGGGGTCTCCTAACCTATCGGGGTGGCCAAAGATCCTGAACCTAGAGACAAACCGGGTGAAGGTGGTAATGCTTCTGAGGGAACAAGACAAAGTGAGTTCAGTTCTGCTTTTGGAATTTGAGTTGGAAGTGCAATTATATCCACGTTTCTTAAGTTTATATTTTTGAGTATTAGGGCTTAGAACATCCATTCTGGTGTGTTTTTATTATCATGTGTCTAAGCTGGGGAGATTCACCCTCTTCATTTGCCCCATTGGCCACTGTCACCAGGAGAGAAAGTGATGGAAAATCCAAAAATTGTTCAGCTGCCAAAGACCAAATATTGGTAAACCAGACGAGATGCTGATTGCTAATAAACTAAAAGAACAGGTCCTCTAGTCCATGCCAAGTTCATTAGAGTATATATTATACTGACCTATTGTATTTTCACCTCTCATCTTGCAGGCTTTTGATCACCCACCACCATCTTTTGATCCGCCAGCCAAAACACGGGTATTATTCTGTTACGATTCTGCTCCCCAGAGCTTAACCTTCTGTTTATGTAGTCACAATTTCCCTAATACCAGCAGAGAAGGTGGTTGTCTCTTATGAAGTTGAGAACACAAGATCTGAAGATATCATATCAAGAGGAGCCTGGAGTGCAAATGGACGGGGCGAGACACAGCTGTGAGACGTTAAAGCACAACATGCTCGGTGCATAGGTCTCACACCCCATGGTGTTTGGTGGATAATAAATAAATATTAGCCTGAAGAGTTGAAACATTACGTAGTGTTATTTTTACCCTCTAGTAACACAACACATGTAGTCAGTATGAATTTTAATATTCCCAAACAAGTCCAAGCTATGTTTAACTCCATGTTGTGTACGTTCGACTCCTAAAATCATTCTCCATACACACGATGAGCTTAATACTCAAGTCATACTCAACTCTTGCACCCTTTTCAAAAACTTGTTCAAAGGTAAACTGCACCAAAAGTTTGACACCGTGCCCCTCATATACCAATCACGTGAATGTATCATGAATTCTGCAGCCATCCTTCCCATCACTACTCATCTGCTGCCTCTCTTTGTAGTTCTCTTCATTGGCTTCCATTTCACCTGAGATCCCGTGCTTTGCCTTCAAGTTCCTTTATAGTTCCCATCCCACTTACATTTCTGACCTGGTAGAAAAATACCCCCCCAAGCTGCTCTCTTTGCTCCTCCAATGACTTACTAGTGACTTCCTCACTCATAACCTCATCACACGCACGTCTCCAAAACTTCTCTAGAGCTCCCCCGACTCTCTGGAATGGTCTTCCTCGTCCTATTCGTCTTTTCCCTACTTTCTGCTCATTTAAAAGAGAACTCAAAACCCATCTTTTCATACTCACCTACCCGTCTTCTTCTGCCTCCTAAACCTTCACTACTCATCCACCAATCCATAACCCCCCCTCCTATTGTGTGCTGCTACCCTCACCTCCTAGATTGTAAGCTCTTCGGGGCACGGTCCTCTCCTCCTGTGTCACTGTCTGTATCTCTCTCTCATTTGCAACCCCTATTTAATGTACAGCACTGCGTAATATGCTGGTGCTATATAAATCCTGTTTATTATTATTAATAATAATAATAATAATGATAATAATAATAATAATATTGTGTTCCAATGATAAAGAATAGTTCATCATTTTTTCCTGCTTAATTTGTTTTTTGCACAATTGCAAGAATTAAACTGTTGAACTTGAATTACATTCTAAAGAAATTAAAGTCATATTTCATTTTTTCTATTGGGAAATGTTAATAACTGGATCCAGTATAAAGGAAGGTGGTGATACACTAATACAGAAGAATTTGTAGACCGTAGATTAGTTGACAAAGCTAACACACCAGGACAAGTATTCTTAACCTAAAAAAAACATCCGCTACTTTCAAACAGACCAGAGAATGGATAGAAAGCAAACTGGCTGGGAGATGAAAGAAAGAATCTTACAAAAATTATGAGTTTGTGACATTTTCTTTATAAAGAATGATATAAATTTTAGCTGTAGAAGACAAAAGATAAAGATTAAGGATTTATTTCAAGCAGGAAGGATGTCTAACAATTAATAGTCTAGGAAAATCCCCTGAATAGAAAGGGGAGACCCGTTATCTTGTAGTGAACAGAACCAGCTGGGAAAGAAATGGGGAGTTCTGTTGTATTGTGGGGGTTCGTAACCTTTTCATAATTACAGCCCTACAATGGATTGGCCAATATTGCCCATTAGATTCCCTTCACCATACTGCTCAATTCATTATCACCACCTATTAGGTATAGATAACCCTAAAAGATGTCAGCGGCTTGGTTTACTTTATATATAAATATAATACTCAACAAAGAAAAATATAAATACTCAACAATGAAGAATACACAATCTAACTACAACTAGTAAGATGTTTGCTATAGATCATAAAATGTGAATGAATTGGAGGGCCAGTTACTGATAGGTTTACTCTGATTGACTTTATGTCAGATTTATATAATCAGGCTTGATTTATTAAAGCTCTGCAAGGCTGGAGAGTAGTGTTGAGCGAACCTGTTCGGGTCCATACTGAACTTTACGATTTTGGGTACCCGAACCCGAACTTTGAGCCGAAGTTCGTCCGAACCCGGCGAACCCGAACTTCCAGGTGTTCGCTCATCCCTACTGAAGAGGATTCAAAACATTTGCTAGCACAAAATCCATTCCAGGTTTGCTGGATCACCCAGTTTCACTGATGAAAGTGTATCCTCTCCAGCATTGGAGAGCTTTAATAAATCAGGGCCATCAAGTCAATTTCTAAACTTGATTTCAGGTTCAATAATGAAGAGAGTTTCGATTTTGTAGTTATTCAGGGATCAAGCTCCATACCTCATCATTGGTTCCTAGCTCCCTGGGTAAGCACAATTACAAAAAAAGAAAAGTCTAACATTTTATTACAGATAAAATATTCTGTAAATAGTTCCAGACAATTAGTATTATAGTATTGTAAAAGGTCAATGAAGAATACATCTTAAACCTATTATTGGGTGCCTAGGGTCCAATTTTTGGGAGCCCAGAGTTTATTGTTCAGATTCTGGAGTCCAATATTTGGAAGAAATATAAAAAAAGAAATATATAGTCTATTATTAGGTAAAGGATAGGTCAACTATAAAGTTTTTAAAATTAGTCTACAGCATTGTTTTTTCAACTAAGGTTCCTCCAGAGGTCGCAAAAGGTGCAACTTGCAGAGGTCGCAAAAAGGTCAATTACTACTGACACCAATGATCTTTTTGGCTATTGGACCCAATAAGGCCTATGGGCCATTGCACCCAATCTATCTCTCCATTGGGCATCAGGGGCTTTTGGGAAAAAAGCCCCATCCTAGATGAATGTGAAAGAGGACAGGAAGATTGATGGTCATTGGAAATGTGCCTCATGACTTTCGGTCAGGGCAGAAGGGGCTACCTTGAATTTTAGCGACATTCCACTTTACATTGATAGTCAATGGGACCTTCAATTGACTTGTAGTCAATTGAAAGAAAGCCCCATAAAGGTCATTGGTGACTTTGGTATCTTTATGGAGCAGAAGAACTCGCTCATTGTTGAAGGAACCCAGCAAACCTCTGGAGAAGTGTTTCTCCACAAGGGTTCCTCTAGTTGAGCCAGGAGAAATTCAGACCTTTCAGGACAGTTTATCAGACACCAATGATCTATTTGGCTATCTGTAAGGATGACATTATTCTCAATGACTACTATGCTAATATAAAGTGAGCTGTAAATATATAGTATTATTATTATTATTAAACAGGATTTATATAGCGCCAACATATTACGCAGCGCTGTACATTAAATAGGGGTAATACATATAGGATGTTCCCCAAGACCTACAAGTTATTTTAAATGTTAAAAAGGCTGAGTGGGCTCAAAAGAGAAGTAAAGAAGGTCTACCAATGGAATATGGTCAACAAAAAATAACACAAAAGGAAATAAAAAATAAATAAAAAATATGTATAAAAATGATGGTGATTGATCTTATATAGTCAGATGAAGATTCTGAAAGCCAGAGATAAATAGGACTCTCTAGGATATACAACAGGGGGAACAAAATACAGAATACAATTCAACATAGATCAGAGGTAACACAAGAAAATAAAACTAAATAAATCATAGAAAACAAGAAGCCTGGAACCCAACACACACACATCTTTATGTTTATTATTACTTCATCGTTCCAACCTACAATACAGGGCGTGCACCCTCCATTCAGGGCTGTAACACGAGTAGGAAGATAAAGCTAGTTAAACAATATCTTGGACCCATTTCATGTCTCAATGGTTGTAAACTAAAGGTGTATTGTCTGCTTGGTCATGAAATGTCTGGTATAAAATGAACTCTAGTTATACATTAAACCTGGAATCATGTTCACAAATGATTCTGTCCTTAAACATTTCCGGGACATAACCGAGCCTGCCGCCTATTTTTCTGTTTTAGGTTTAGGCTGAGAATAGAAAAACACGATACGTAGAATTGTTGCTACAACAAATGGACAAACAAACTGAGACTTAGCACGATGATTCCCAAGAAAGATTCCTATTTCAAATATTCGACAACAACGTCTGTAAATGTTTTGCTTCAAGTTGATTCATTCTGTCTGCAAATCACTTTTATGGCTCGTTGCTGTTGATTTTCAGTTTGATTTTTGAACAAAAGTTATATATTAAAACAAGTAAAAAGTTATATTTAAAGACAGGCTGGATGAAGAAGTAGAATCATGAGCAAATGGGAAGCCATTTTGAACTGGCCAACAGATTTTTTTTGTATATATTTCAATACAAGGAGTGCACAATATTGGGCAGAGATTAAAGAAAGTTCAGGGTTCATAGAATAGAGAAGCCATTCTCAGCCAAGGTCAGTGGAACTCCAGGGTACCTTCAAGGGGTTACAGGGGTCCCTCCAGAGGGTTACACGGGTTCCCCTATAGGAATACAGGGGTTCCTCCAAGGGGTTACAGGGGTTCCTCTATAGGATTACTGGGAATATTACAGAGGGTTACAGGGGTTCCTCCAAAAGATTACAGGGGACATTCCAGAGGGTTACAGGGGTTCCTCTTTAGGAATACAGGGGTTCCTCCAGAGAGTTACAGGGGTCATTGAGCTGTGGCTATCTGTTCTTTCATCAGATGGTGCCTGCATACTTCCCGGTCTAACACCACCTGACAGAGGTGCAAGAATGTCCAAATATCTTAATAGTGCTCCATGGGGGTGGTATTTGGACCACAACTATACTTTGGACGTTCTTCCCAATGACCATTCATTTTAAGGAACATTTTCCCAATGACCCCCAAGTAAATATTTAACAGGGGTTCCCTAAAACATAAGTTATATAAAGGGTTCCTCTGGAGTAAAACATTTGGGAAATGCTGGGGTATAGATTGGGGCCCCCTGTCAAGTATGTGGTTGACTAATTATGAATATTAGATTCTTTGAGAGTTGCCAATATCGTTTTCCTTTAACATAAAATAAATGCTCCAATAATAATAAAAAGTCTTAAAAAAAATAGGGAAAACAAAAAAAGGATGAAAAAAGTCAAAGAAATAAAACCAAAGCAATTAAAGAATGAATGCATTTATTGTTTACAAATCAAATGCCATTGGATTGAACACAATTCCTCGTATGTTCCATACATACATGACAACAGTTTTCAGAAACATGAATAGAAAAAAAAAAAACTTCACGTCATGTGAAAAAGCATGTGACTGATCCTAAGCAATTGTCTGCCCCAAAAAACAAAAAAGGGAGAACAGCGGGAAAAAAATCCATTTGGGAAGAGTCTGAAATAGAAGAAAAAACACAAAGATAGACACGGAGGAGAGGTTTTGGAGTGAGCAACGTGAGTTATAAAAACATGCAGATTTCAAAAACAGCTCCGGACAGATTAACGTGCATCAAACAGAAGTCGACACAGATAAGCATAAAGATGACGAGGTTCCTACGCTGATTTTTTTTTAAAAAAGTGGGCATATGTTTTTCATTTTGATCTGTAACCATCAGTGCTACTTTGATTTTTTTTTTGGAAAATTCCTAGAACTTTTTGGAACTGATTAGAACCGGTTACTGAATTCTATTTTAGGTCAAGCAAACACCCTAAAATACGACGTATCATCGCTTCTCCAAACATGTCCATTCCCATCCAGACCAAAGGCTTTAGCATTGCATTTGATTGGCTTGGGATAAAGCAAATTCCTGCTATTAATCAAAAGCTTTTTTTGGGTTCTCCGATGCCAGGATTTGTGCAGCGTTGGGCATTATGGCCATTTATAGTTGCAAGCTTGATTAAAGCAATTATTTGGGTTTCTGTGCCTTCTTCCCACTATTAAATATCTGATTTAATGAGTTCATTGAAGCTGTAAGGATTTTGCAGCCAGGTCTTGGAAAAGAAATAGGGTTCACCTAAAACTTGTAATGGCAAAACACTAAGGCTGGGACTGATGGTGGGAAGAGACATTGCCATGTGGCCCGTGGCAGCTGACACCATGTTAGCTTCTTATCTGCATCATTATTCAATCTCAATGGGCTACCATGCGTAGCGTCTCATCCGGTTCAGGGCTGTAGGGAAGCCGTAACCCCACCGCAACTTCCCCACCAGTCTGATTACAATTTCCTGGATGCACTTCCAAAAATAAGTTTATCTCAATGAGTTTTGAAGAAATCTGCATCTCATCTTTCTTACAAACTACAATGACTGATAACTCAACATGGTCAATGTCCCATGATGTAGAATATCATTCATTTCGGGATTTACTCTACAATAAGTATTTCCTTCACAACCTATTTTATGGAAACGGTCAAATAACTGGTATGAACCTGGCAGTGAAATTAGAAATAGTTTTGGTAATCAGATTACTATTCTAATAAATAAATAATCTAAATGATTATTAATAATTTTATCATGACCCACAATTCAACTGTATTGGTCTTTAATGGGGCTAAAATGGAAAAAAAATTAAAAACATACCGATATATTTAAATTTTTTTATAAGAATAAAGAAAAGCTCAAAAAGTTTGGCAAACGCAGTTCCAGTTCGGTTTATTTCATTGCAAGGGATTATGGGCCATGCAACTGTAAAGCAACAGCATTCAACAGCAGCTCAGTGCAGCTGGAATGCATCTCCATGGTATATGGTAGAACCACCACCCAAAAAGACCTTTCCATAAAATTCTGCACCAAATCCTCTGGAAACAAAACAGTCGGTCTTTGCTCAATTAACCAATAAAAAGTATCATTTCATCCCCCAAAGACGGCTCAGTGCTTCTATAAACCTCTGCTAAACGCCTATAAATATCCCATTCTGTTTTTATGAGTTTTTGACACATCGTAAGCGACATCATTAGTAGCAACAAGGCACAGGCAGGCAATAAATGATTGATTACACGACACACATTCTCTATTGGAATAATGTTATTGGCCCTAGCAGGTGAGGTGTGAGTAGTTTGGATTATATACCAGACAAACACAAATTGCTCCATAACAGTTAAAACACAGAACACAGTAAAAAGGATGCAAAACGCGTTAGCTGTGAATAAGTTTTTTTACGTTAAAAAATATTTTTGCAGTATTAGTTACACATTTTGGAAGATGGCAAGCAAGAAAAATCACCTTACGGTAGCAAAACGTCAGCCAACTAGTGGGCGTAGAACTGGAATGTGAGAAGGAACTGAATGCGGAGAAGACAGGAAGAGGAGGTTGAGAAAAAGAAGAAAACAGCTGCAAAGGAGGCTGAATATTTGTGTAAAATCAGAGACACTTAGAGGTCAGATCAATGCTCCATGCAGAAACAAGTTATCATCATCAATTTCTTTAAAACATTTCAATAATTTAATTTCCACGTCTGAAATTGTCAAACCCCTGAAATGCCCAGCAAGAATTTAATTATCTGAAATGCTGTGGACACCACAGGAAATGGAAATTTTATGTCAAGTTGGCAGTTATATCTCAAACAAAGTTCAATTAAAAAAAAAACACATCTGCTAAAAATTAATCTCAGCGTTAAAAAAGTTAAGTCCTAACAAACAAACCGCAACATTCCGAACAGGGAAGAGCAACATGTGACCGCGTACATCCCAACCTACCTTCAAGGGTCACATTTTGCACCCCCTATCACAGAAATGAATGGGAGCCTAAAAACATTTCTCATTATTTTTCTGTATTATTAAAATGCGTTAACAATATTTTTTTGTACTCCTGATTTTTGTGTGTGAAATTATTTTTCTGCTCCCATTTTTCAAACTGTACAAAATATAAACACAAGCATTTCAAATTAATATTCCATTTAAAAAATGATAAAAAGTACAGATTCAAAGCAATGAAACAATCGCTACTTAGCAAAAAATTATTACAAAAAGTACTAAATTATAGTGTTAATTAAAAAATACAAAGGTTTTTTAAAAAAATTGTGTCGTTTCAACCTCACTTAGGTGTGAGTGAGTAATTATGCAGTAATAGGCACAGCAGGTCAGAACCAGCAATAGTGAAATGTAAAAATATAGTCAGCGCATTTTGGGGCAGTTTTATCACAAACCCAATGTTGAGCACCTAATATGACCAGAATATAATTTGTGTTAGTTTTCAAGATGATTTTTGTTTAATGGGAAATAGCAGCTTGGATGTGCTTGGATTAGTTCTTATCCAAAGATATATATATATATATATATATATATATATATATATATAAATATATTGGGGTGGGCTGTACCCTAAGGACCCTATGAATGTACATTTTACTGTTCTAACAGTCAATCTTACATAGGTTGAAAAAACTACTATGGAAATAAACATATCCCAAATTTTACCCTATAGCTGATCCAGAGGAAGGCAAAAAAACACTTCTAACCTCCGGTTCAATTGTGCACCAAGAGGGTTAAAAAAATCTCTTCCTGATCCCAGGATATATTGTTCTTTCTTGTTTAACATTTTTAAATTTCATCTTGAAAACTATCACAATGGGCTCTATTTATAAATAATTCTGTCTAGATTCGTTCACAATTTTTGACACTTGTGCACTTTTGAGATGGGCCACTAGGTGGCAGAATAAGTCATTGTTTTAATAGGGACTGAAATGAGAAGCGTAGAGAGATTCTACCATTTGTTAGCGAATTTTTTATGAATTGACGGGGAATAATTTATAAATAGAGTGTGTTGTTTATTGGTTGAAACATATTATGAAATATAAGGACTAATCGTGTGCAAATTTTAAATTTTTTCTCCATATTCTCCATAAGAGCAAAACCTGCAACACAAGTTTTTTAGGCAACTGAATAAAAAAAATTACAAAAGTGTTTAAAAAATATCTTTTTGGGAAGATAAAACTTCTCTTTTATTATATTTATTATTTTTTATTATTTTTTAGGCTGATACTTTTGTGTAACCGAGTAATGTAAAAGTTGCTGTATCCAATAGAGAATATGGAAGAACAGAAATGTAATTAAAACAACTATATTTGACTTGAAATTTGACTGCTGGTTGTATTATCATTATCATAGTTGGCAGCCCCCAAAATAAGTTGAAAAGAATAAAAAAAAAGTGTAAACGTGAAATTTTGGACTTCAAGGTACAAAAGTGCAAATCTAAACCATCTCCTTCAAATACCGTCCAAAGAAAAAAAGCACCACCGCAATGCTGGAGAGCTTTAAGAAATCAGATCCATTGCTAAGGAGGAGCACTTCTTCAAGATGGACCTGGAGAAGCTACCCACAGAAAATGACTTGCTGGGATT
The DNA here is from genome assembly GCF_032062135.1 of Pyxicephalus adspersus. Taxonomy (NCBI): domain Eukaryota; kingdom Metazoa; phylum Chordata; class Amphibia; order Anura; family Pyxicephalidae; genus Pyxicephalus; species Pyxicephalus adspersus. Next base: position 62,426,725 of record NC_092866.1, on the reverse strand, counting down.
AGGAGCAGAGAATGTTCATTTCCAAAGTGAATTTTTAACTGAGTAAAAATACCCAATCATGTGCCAGGAATTGTTTTAAGTTAGAAATAGTCATTAGTGAACTCATTGGATTTGATTTAATAAAGCATTCCAAGATCATGACAGAACCTGGGTGATTCAGCAAATCTGGAATGGATTTGGTTTAAGATTGAAAACATTGGAGGAAAAATAGCAAATGATTTTTAAGAAATCACTTGCAGGTTTGATGGATAACCGAGGTTCTCCCATGATAGTCTATCTTCCCCAGTCTCGGAGCGCTTTTATAAATCAGACCCAGTATTCACTATAAGAATAGAGATGAGTGAATATTTTTCTTCTGCATAATGCTTTGCATTTCATGCATTGGAATCAATGAGAATGAGAATCAATCAATGAGAATTACAAAAATTAGGCTTATTTCTGGAGCAATAGACATTAAATGGCTCCTTAGGCTCAAGAAAAATACCTGGACCCATTCTTGTGCCAAAAATGGCCCTGTGTGGTCTGGGAACCCGATGTACAATATTCAGGAATGAAGATGGGCTGGCACGGGCACCAAAGAACTTCTTTTTAATAAATTGTGATAGTTTTTTAAAATTTGACCTTCATGGTGATATTTGGGAAAATTTTACCAAAATTTTAGAGATAATAATGAATTTTGGTTGATCATGGTTATAAATGAACATTCATTTTGCAAATCTGAACTCCTCTACTCCTATTGAACCAACACCATTCAGAGGTACCAGTGTTCTAGGTATTTCTGTACCAAACAGCGTCCTGCACTTGCTCGATAATAAGCTGTAGGGAAGGTGCAGCTTCTTCATACATTAGGGTCAAAACCTCGAGAAGCACAAACAGAAAAGGCACTCCCACGCTCATCAATTCATACATGTAAGCATATCTCTGCCCATTGTCCCTGATGTGGCGCATGGCGCCTTGTACCACGCCACGCGTCCAGTTAGATAGACGGCTGGGGAAGGCAAGGAGATCCCTCGTCACCGCTAGAGGGCGGCTTATTGTTTTCCTAAAAAAGGAATTCATGATACCTGGGGAGCTGTCCTCTGAACTGCTGCTGTAAGGACTGTCGGTCACTATCTCCGCAGCTCTGGCTTCTTCCTTCTTCCACGTTTTATCTTCATCCTAAAAGAAACGAAGGATGGAGTCATCAGCATGAGACAGACAATGGGTCACCATTGTACCTAGTACAGTTCCCACCTTTTGTTATGATGGAAAGTTTAAAAGTTAATAGTTAGGTTAAAAAAGTCCATCAAGTTCAACCGCTAGGGAATTAAACATAATCCAGATATAAAACCCTATGGACAGTTGGTCCAGAGGAAGGCAAAAAAACCCTGGTACAATTTGCTCCAACAGGGGAAAAAAATTCCTTCCTGATCCAATGAGGCATTCCAATGTTTCCTGGATCGGCGGTTTCTGTTATCTTTACTTTAAAGCTTTAAACCCGGTTATATTCTGTGCTTCTAGAAATCATCCAGCTTTCTAAGATATAGAGGCCAGGATAGAGTTTTTGAATTTGTATTGATTAAAATGTACAGTAAAAGTTGTATCTGATAATATATTATTCAGGGGTGGATAAAGCAGGATGCAAAGTGTGCTGTTGCACCAGGGCCCTTCTTAGCCAACAGTGGCCCTAAGTCAGTTCAATAGGTTGCCCCAAGTCAATTGTGCATAGGGGCCCACTGTTGGTTATGTCCACCACTAATCTTAATGTTTTCCTATTGAAAGGGATTTTAAACCTCCTCCTCTCCATTACAAGCCTCCTGCTACTTTTCCAGGACAATTTTTATCTCTATTTGAGTGATTTATCTTAACTACCTGCACTTATTTGGATAGAGTAGAAAAGGAGCTTCTTTGATTTTCTGTCTTCATGACCAAAGAGGAAATTAGAAGAAAATTAGGGGAATGCAAATGAGGACAATCACCTGAACAAAGGTCTCCACTGGAAAAGTTCTCTTCTATTGTTGTCTGGAGACAATTCTCATTTTAGATTTTCCATAACTGGCAATGATCACCAAATAAAAGCAGTGGGGACATAGACAGCGGAAATATAGATTTCTTGTGACTTTCAAAATATTGCTCCTCATTTCCTGTTGTGTCTCCAATGCAGAAAGCAAGCAAAAATCTCGAAGGACACAAAATACAAAAACAAATCTGCCTATAAATCTATTATTTTCTGTTAAAAAAAGTTTTGGCTTGACTTTTGATGCCACATTTACCGGCAGTGAGAGAGTTTGTATTTAGCCTTCATCCGAATTGATATAAATAGCTCCCCAATCAGAAAATAAAATCTATTTATAGCCTAATAAAAAATAATTCTGGAAAAATGTGATGGCCCGAAATAGAAGAATATCTTTTGGGCATCTGGGTTCAGAGAAACAAGAACGAGATCTCCATGGCTGAATATTCCAGATATGGAATGTAAAACTTATAAACAGCAACATTTGTTTTGGAAAATGAAACCATAGATTGTTATTAGTGACAGAGTCCCGGGTGTTTGTGTCAATGGGACAGAGGTGGGTCCATAACCCTTGGGGGCTTTGCTGCCAGATATCGGAGCCCTGTGTAATAGCCAGGTATTTCTAATGCATTTCTGTATAGGTATATATAATTAGAGTTTGGCAATATATCCGCCTGTTATTGTTATCTGCAGATTTAATATGAGGCTCTGCTCCTTGTAAGGAACAATGTGCACCGGGCTTGTTCTTCTGCCGGTACTGCATTGGCCAATGATCGAGCCAACACAATAAATCGAGCCAATAGATCTGCCATCGTCCTCTGCACTGACCACAGATAAAAACAGAATGTTGCTGTTTTGTGCAGTGCATTGCATGACATGAAAGCTCTGCTACCTAATACAAAGTAAAAGAAAAGTCTCACCCCTGCAGGTGATGGTGATGTCATTATTGCAAACTGGGCACAAATCTTGCAAAAAAAAATCTGCAAAACATGTCCAGGTTGCTTTGGCATGCCGGGCAGGATAGGATAGTCATTTATTAACATATGTTTGCCAATTATTTATTTCCTTTGAAATGGAAAATAGCTAGATAGAAAATCAACAAAATAAGATAGAAAATCAATTTTCAGAATAACATTTTATGAGACTTCAGTGACTGAGGGAGACAATACACAGGGAGTGTGAGACAATATCATTGCAGTGCAGCTACTGCTCTCTATTCATTAATATTGTAAGCTCCGCGTATAAACGTTATCATCTGATTGGCTGATATTCTTTTTTTTAAACATTCTTTATATATAGGAAGAAAGAGCACGTCATTGATCGGTTGATGTTCTAATTAAATTTATAAAATTACATTTTGATGGCTTGTATCAGGGCAAATTAAAAGTGTTTAATGTAATATTCTGTGCCAGGAAACCAATAATTTTTAATTCAATTTCAAAAATTATATATACATATATTGTACTTGGTGCACATTCCCAAATCCCAAATCAGTAAAAAGATGTTTGGTCAGTCAGAGATTTCCAGTCTTACCTGCAGTTTTGAATCTGTTCTTCGCTTTCTCTGTTTGTTGTTGGAGAAGGAGTGCATGAAATGAGGTTGGCAATAAAATTTCCCTGGAGATAAATGGAGAGCAATGTTACTGAGGGCACCGAGTGATCGGACCATGATAAATTATTACAGAACACACCCAGGTCCAAAGTGATAACAAATTAATAAAGAAAATTTGAAATACCTTCCCTGCCCCTTTTTTGTACTTATTCATTAAAAAATGTCCTTTTACTAAATAATGTTTTATAAATGATCATCATATTCAGCAAACACATTGCAGATGGATCTAAAATTCACAAAATATAGATATTATACATGTTAATGTTTTCTGTTATAGCTCTTTTGCGCTATATTTTATTTTTTGTTAATTTTACCTATTGATTTTGACAGCTAAAACTTTGTTACAGGGTGACAACGCCCCTGCAGAGTTTCACTGCAGGAGGAGCATTGTCACCAATGTTGGGTCAGTAACAGTGCAGAGAGCTGACCACGCTTCTAAAACACCACCAAAGCTGTGATTGACTTCTAAATTTCCTCTTGCACATGCTGGCAATTCCCATCAGTGAGACAACCAGGAGCTGCTGTGTGATCACAGAGTTTATAAAGAAGTACAACAACGCAATGTAACTTTGATACTTTTGTATCTACTATGTTTCATTCATCTAAAGATGAAAAGTATAAGCTTCACTCTGAATGTGATGTCTCCCCAATGAACTCCTTCTTCTCCTTTTCCCTTTAGCTATTAATGCCTTGCTGATTTTTTAATTTTCTAATTTTCAAACCATATCAACTACTTTTATTTTTAATATTCATATTTAATTTTTTTACTGTCTGTATGTCTCCACAGGTCTAATAAATGGAAGTCAGGTTTGAGTCTGAACCCAAATTGTATTACATGGGAATGATATAGTCACAGGCCACACAGATACAATAAAATATTAATAATAATAATAAAGTATACTTGTAGTAGAAAAAATACATACACCTCATTAAATATCAAATGCTATTTTCCACTACAGAGTATTGGATGTTCGAGATTTAGCTGAGGATAAGATCTGTACTGTTCCTGGGCTGCCTCTGTTTTTATTTCTGGCCTAGATATAAAAGGATTATTTTCCTGCGATAGAATCTAATCTTTCAGGCATTCAGGAATGTCATGTACAATAGAGGCCAAAATTTGGTCCAATCACAGCCGGCATCTCTTGCGCCCTCCGGGTGTGTGTGTCCGCTGTGTGTTTGGTTAGCACATTTTGTTGTTACTACTGAAAGGGAACAGCGGCTGAAAATTAGAGAGCTGGAAGAGAAAATCTCCAAACTCCGCTAACGGATAACATTGAAAGACAAACTCTGAGTTATTAATCCCACTGCAAAAGCTGTATTATGTGTTGTTATCCTCCTGACGGATTAAACATAAAAAATACAATTATATTGTTCCCGTATTCCAAAAAAATATGCGTTTTCATGCATAATTTAGTGAACTCGGATGAAAACATTGGTTGATTACTGCCCAGGGTTCTTCAGGGGCATGCCTCACTCAGTTGCTGCTCAAGTTCCTTGGGGGTGGGTGTTGCTTTTTTGATGTAACTGGCTTATTGTACAGTTGACACTTAAAAATTCGGCAACCTCCAGACCCGAGGAGTGCCGGATTTTCGAAAATATGGGTTTTTGAAAGGTATATTTACTTCCACACACAGACCACCCTTCCTCTCGCAGCACTGCGGACATTTGTTCTAGGGAGCGAGCAGCAGGGACGTCTCAACGTGTACTTAGTGTAGCAAGCAAGACCTAACAGTTGTTTCTGCAGAACAGCGCCATCAGTGGCCAAACAATGTACTGCAGTCCCTGTACTGAAAATGTGATCTGAAATTCATGCCTGAAAACTGAAGGAAACGGATTATCGATGGCCGAATTTTCGATTGTCAACTGTATTTAAATCCTAACAATGAACTTCCCCTTTGGTCTGGTAAATATATCCTATGATTTTTTTTATTTTTGATTTCTGCTCAATAAGTGCAAATGAAATATGGAGGATACAGCACATTTAGATAGCCTGACAACCATAATCCTCCTTTTTATATACAGGTCCAAAAAACACATTGGTAGGTAAACTGTATTCCTCCCAACTCCTTATTACTGTGTATGTAAATACCCCCAGGACCTGGTACCTACCCTCTTCCATATTGAACACATAATTCCCCAATCGGAGGATAGTGGAGCAGAAGGAACACTTGAAACATTCTCGGTGAAAGAAATGTCCCTCGGCGCTCAGACGCTCCACCACGTAAACTCTTTTCTTGCAGAAATAACATGTGTCACTCCCACCGATATTCGGAGGAAATTCCTTCCTCAGGGATCCCTACAAATAACAAGAAAAATAAATATAAAATACAAACTGCCACAGCTGCTGTTACCATCTGATAGGAATATCTTTTAAATGTACACATTTATCAGGGTCAGGGCAAAAAAATGTAAAAATATTTCTCTTTTTATGCATATGTATTTTGTAATAAATAAATAAATCCATATGAAATATATATTTTCATTTTAGCCATTGGTTTTTATGGTTTTGAAATCTGTTGTATACAGTCTTCAATAACTAAAGTTGAAATGTAAACATAGTCACTGCAGTGACTCCTCTTTTATTGGATTTCTTTAAGTTTCATTCAGACAAGTTTTTATGTTATATGGTATCATTTAGAACATCTGTTAAAAAGGTATAAAAACAGATGCAAACACAAACATTTATAATACAATAAAATTATTAGTTTCATCATTCCTAAATCACAATGTACCTATAATGCAGCTAAAAGGCTAAGCTTGAATATGCATGGAATAGGTGGCCACCCACTCCCTTAACCCTAGGTGGCAGTATTGGCAAAAGTTCCCCAAGCATAGCTACCTCTTGGGCTAAGCACTCCCCGCCCCCCCATAAAGGTGTCCGCTCCCATTTATTCAGGAAGGGGGCTGGAGGTTGAGTGCATACCCCTAGTGGTAGCCTGGGGTGTTCCTCTTTCATCTTTGCTTGAATTACCTATAGAAGACCTATAAAAAATATCTGATGTTGACACAAAACACCCACCTGGTGCACCGACCTCATTACAGATTTATTAGATAAATGAGAAAGGAAGGAAGATTGAGAATACCTTCTGGGAAGGAGAGACAGGAGAAGAAGAAGAAGACTCATCAACAGGCGCAGACACCCCTACATCCAGGGAGTTCTGAATTTAACACAAATATACATTATTCACCTAATAAAACACACAAGGAAAAAACTTGTCTCATTGGCCCTGATTTATTTAAGCTGCCCAAGGCTGGAGAGAATACACTTTCATCAGTGAATCTGGGTGATCCAGCAAAACCCGGAGTAGATTTCTTTGCTGGCAAATGTTTTTAAACCCGGAGGCGTGAGGGCTTGGCACATGCCAACTAACTGATCTGCCTATCATACCACAAGTGCATCCCAAATGGCCCGGATAATAAATAGCATGGAAATGAGCTTGCACATTGCTCCCTAGGTTCCCGGGGCTTTTATGCCTACTAAATGTTATATTCTGCCCCAGTACAATCGGTGGACCCACCCCCGCGGAACGCAGCATTATTTTGCTAGTGGATGCTGTAGGTTAGTCTTCTAAAAAATAGGTCATACGTTTATTTTTGATATAAAATCTATTATCCCTTGTTAGTAATGTTCATGCGTTGTGGGTGAATTCAGCTGCTTACCAGCTCTGAGGATCTGGATCTACTTTTGTGATCACTCATATAGAGGCAGACCAGGACCTCTGCCATTGCTCCTACTCGGCTGGACACATTCCCTACAGTCGCCTATTTGACGGGGAGGAAGAAAGGAAATGAAATAAAGCTCAGGTATCCCTAAAACAGCCAAAACTTTCCAAATTTAGGTAGATGGTCTAAGTAAAAGACTATTGAAGCAGCCAATCAAATCAACGGCAAGAACACAACGGGCTGTGTTTGATTCCACATTACACTTTGGGTCCAGAAAGCTTCTAACTTATTCTTAGAGCAAACCCTTATGATATGTTTTGGGGATTGCTTAGGAAATCTCTTAGGAAGAATAATTTTCTAGCTCTATGTCTTGCAATAACACACTCCATGCATCACAGAAAAGCAAAAATGAATTGTGGATCAACGTGCATTGGCAACCAGGAAACAAACCAAACATTTGCACAATTCACATAGCAGTTATTATTCAATGCACATTTTTTGGAAGTGCTTGTCATGTATATGTCTGGACAAATCACCATGGGGTGTTCCTATAAAGCAGCAATTGTAACATTCAGCAACATTCACTTCATTTTAGGTCCATGTGTTTTAAATGATAGTGACTGATTCACCACCAGAGAATGTTGTTGAATATCTGAAAATAAATACAGATCTATATATATTACATTTACTGTACACTTTTATTGCTGCTCTTTTGTACTCGCATATCATTATTTTTTATCATGATACCATTAGGGTTGACACTTCCTTATTAAAAGGTTCATTACTAAAATGTTTTAGTATAGAGTAGAATTAACAATGTACTTCATTGGAAACACCTAAATTCAAACATGCGGAGAAAGGTCCACATTCTGTCATATATATAAATGCAATGGGCATGTGTCCACATATTGCTGGCCATATAGGTGGGTGCGATGGCCATGTGTCCAAATACTTTTGGCCATATAGATGGATGTGATGACCAAGTGTCCACATACTGTTGGCCATATAGGTGGGTGCGATAGTCATATGTCCCCATGGTGTTGGCCATATAGGTTAGTGTGATGGTTGTCCACATACTGTTGGCCACATAGGTGGGTGAGATGGTCATATGTCCACATATTGTTGGCCATATAGGTGGGTGCGATGGCCATGTGTCCAAATACTGTTGGCCATATAGATAGATGTGATGACCATGTGTCCACATACTGTTGGCCATATAGGTGGGTGCGATAGTCATATGTCCCCATGGTGTTGGCCATATAGGTTAGTGTGATGGTTGTCCACATACTGTTGGCCACATAGGTGGGTGAGATGGTCATATGTCCACATATTGTTGGCCATATAGGTGGGTGCCATGGCCATAAGCAAGTAAGGTGACCAAAAATGTTTAGATCTAGGCTATTGCCATCTGTTTCCCAAGTTGTGGTCTTGTGTTGTCACCCGTGTACTTGTGACTCTCATCAGCTTTCACCGATGGAAACTACAACGGCCCGGCGTTGACATGGTTCACTGCTGTTGCCATCAGGAAGCTGGTCCAGATATCACAAAAAGACTCTGAAGTGGGTAGGGCTGCCAACAGATGGGCACAAGGGGTAGTTCAGTGCTGGGCCTTGATCAAAAGAGCTTATCAATAATGAATATTCTAAACATGAGGCCCTGGAAGTTTACCTAGGACCCTGAAAATGGGTTTGGACCAGCTTACTAGCACCTGCTATTTATTTACATTGATAACGGCCACAATTCTGCTGCAACAGAAAGTATTAGGAAGACAGTTAAGATTTTGGTGGCTCTGTAAACCAGAACACAAATTTCCCAACAATGTCTCCAGCTATAGAAGTAATTAAAGGCTCATTTTAAACACATTTTCAGTATATGTAAATTCCTAACTGAGCACCATTTGGGAACAAGTTCACTTTAAGCCTGGCTTATTTACATTTTCTATGAGCAATCTGCGCCGACTTCCCGGTCTCATTTTTACAGAGCAAATTTAGCAAACTGTTATACTAAAACATTACAGTCATTTCCCCTGAGAGCACGGCGTCCCTGGGAACAGATGTCAGATGTTACAGCATCGCTTGTAAGCTGTGGAATTTCCTTAAATTAAAGCATTCCAGGAATTTCGTAACGATGATTAAACTATGAGTCTTCTGGAGCTCTGATGGCTTGAAGATCTCCGGTATTACATGAATACCAATATGAAAACAGCATCACCTTCCTGGCCTGCATTTTTCTACCGATTTAGGAAATATTCGTTTTAGGAATTTATTATTAAGAGATTATAGTGCTTCCTCATCTGATTTTCAGGCTGGATTGATGGCGCCATAGTTCATCATCTAGGACCGTCATCCACTTCCCTCAACTTCTTGCGTTCTGTTCACTCAGATCAGCAGCCTTTGATCTTGTGACTTTCTACAATGTTGCAATCTGATCACTAGGAAATTAAGGAAATGCCTATTCCTGTTTGCAGCAGACTAATGATTTAATCTCAGCCTAGGCCAAGTCACTGGACTGGATGAACGTTTATTGGTGCATGCACTGGATTACCATTCATTGTTAATGCCACCCAAATGCACCATAGAAAATAAATGGCTCAGCCAGCACCTAGAATTTGGGGGGTGTCAACTAAAAGGAGATATTGAACCCTTGATGTTCAGAAACGTGAATCATAAGGCTTTTCAGAAAGCCTTCAGTATCCCCATTTTCACATTTTATAGCCAATCTAAATCTAACATAGATTGTTAGCTTTGCTGCCAAATGTAGTTCTCTGTTGATATGAGACCAATGGTATTTAGACAAAATGGGCCCTGAGCAAATATAAATGGTATTCTAGCTGTGGGCACTACTTGCTTTCAGTCCTGGAGAAAATTGGGGCCCTGGGCAGTTGCTTGATCCTAAATCTCGACTTGAGGGATGTAGCAGACTCCTATTTATCTTTAGAGATCACACTGGAAAATTGAGATCTTTTTATTTCTTTTCTGTTTGTGTAACATCAATGTCACTCCGTTATATAAAGTGTTTTCTTTTTCTGTTCAGCCCTCGTCACAGCGCTGTCTGGTCATACGGCCTGGCTGAACATCAAAGCCTTTGAAGCCCCCGGATGCCCCGCTGTGTCAGGAGGAAGCCCCCCTCCCAACGGCTCCCCCATCAGATCAGTTTTTTTTGTCTTGTGAAAGTGCAGAGCGACTATCGATAAAGGAAATGAAGAAAACCCTGCATTCACCATGATAAACATATCACAAGTTGTAGTGTTTTTATTTGTTTGTGTTGCATTTTTATTACTTTATTAAACGGTTGTCTTTATGGTTAAAGCTGCACCCTGGGGATACATCATAAGTACTCTTGCACTGGGCAACACCGGGGGATGAATACTTTTTAACTTTTAAAAGCCCCAGGGTAAGTACAGTAAAGGATGGGGCAAGTAAACTGCTTTTTGATGGCACTCTAGATATAAAAGAACATGTGGCACCTGAAGTACAATTATTGACCATGCACATTAATCAGAGATACACCGGCTTCAGCTGAGAATAAAACCGAATGCAATTGTCAGCTGTAAGTCACATTCCTCCTTATGTACTAAACGCCTTTGTTCATTGAATTTTAATTTGCATTCGGGATGTGAAGCAGCCTTCAGAGGAAAGTCGTGTTTCCTGATTGAACAGTAAGATACGAGTCTATATAAACTTTACACAAACACAATGGGCCAGCAAAGATCCTGCTGCGGAGTGCTCACATATAGGATTAAAAGACCATTATTATACCCTGTAAGGTTCGCTGAAAGCTATTTAATTCTTTCTGGGCCACTGCAAGCCCCATAACTAAATGCAGCTGTTGTGGAAGAGCTGAGAGATGATGGGCAGAAGGTGTTATAGCTTTGCAGGAGAACCGGGCTGGATTAGAAGAACAAATATTGGCCATGCACATTATTCAGAGCCATGCATGATCCATTCAGTACCTGGCCTGGGTCAGGGAAAAACAAGCTGCGCCTAATTGTGGCTTCACCATTGGTTGTTCTCTGGATTGGAGGGAACACAGGATAAATGAAAACCCTTAACAGACAGGTATAATATCCACAGACAGGACGTTACATCTCTTAATATTCTGTATTTAGTCCCAAATGTCCCAAGTTATATAATACATTTACAACATAACACCATTTCCCCACCCTGTCCTTATTTCTACATGAACCCCATACCCTGGCCACTAATGCCAAACTGAACTTTGCCCATTATTATGTCTTGTCCTACTAGTGCTTGAAATATGAATCTGTCACAGCTTTAATTTATGACCTGCAGAGAGGCTCAGCTATAGATTGGTGGTGATTAATGGCTCATCCCAATGGCTCATCCCAATGGTTCATCCCAATGGCTCATCCCAATGGTTCATCCCAATGGTTCATCCCGGCACTCCCCCTCCTATCATTCCAGGTCATACAGAGGATGATAGGAATATAATATAGGGAGCAAATGATCTCTATCCATTTATATATCCCTCCTACCATTGTGTCCTATTACCCCATCCTTTAGATTGTAGGATCTTTAGTCCTATCTTCCTCCTGTGTTGGTTTGTATTTGTCTGTCATTGGCAAGCCTATTTATATTGTACAGTACTGCGTAATATGTTGGCACTACATAAATACAGTTTATTATTAATATTAATATCAATCTGTCCATCAATCTATCCACTGTATCTAATTATCTACTGGGTCTAATTATCAATCTATCCATTCATCTACCCATCCATCTGTCTAATTTTATTTATTGATCCCTGTGGTGTACATACATATAGATATATCTAAGCAGACAGTGAGTTAAAGGGTAAAGTAGAATTTCTTGAGCACAATACGGTCTTTGTGTGCAGATCCACTTCTCTGAGTGCTTACACAACAAATCCACATATTTTCTCAGTGTATTAAATAAGTGAGAATCTCTATTATGTAAGAAGAAGCTCAAAGCAGCCATGGAAAGCAGCCACATGGTCCATCTTCCCGTCTCTGAGCCGTCACAATTGGATTGTGCGGGAAGACAATACTTTTACTTTGTGTAGATGCAGCTTTCTACCACTCAAGTTAAACCTTAGGTAGAAATAGAAAAGCTCGTCTGTTCACATCACAATGGACTTAGTAAAGTGCTGCGTAAAATGCTGGCGCTATATAAATACAAGATGATAATAATAATAATCTATACATTGCTCGGTGTTGAACCTGTGACATCGTACAGCAAAGGGCTTAATAAAGGAGCTATTCTGCTGTGGAAGTGGAGGGGTATTTGGGGCTCTGATATCCCCAGCAAATCATATAATATTAAAAGTTAAAAGAGTTAAGTTATCTAAAGGCAAAGAAAAATGATATAATAGAATGGAAAAGAATTCAAAGGTAGATATTTCCTTTCCATGTGATTCCCGTACATGCAGTTGGGGGCTTGGCCGGGATGAAAAGAACAATAGAAACAGAAGATAGACATAGAAGTAATAGAACATAGATATGGAGACTGTGTACCAGAACCAGAATTGGACTTACATGCTGCAGAAGCTTCTTAGATTGAGCATCGCAGTGGAAGGAGACAGCGGAAGATGGAGATAAAGGAGGAGGTGAAGCAGGAGGGTCATAGAAAGGGATCGGAGAGGAGAGAGGAGATAAATCAGGAGAAAGGAGATGATTCTGTATAGAGCAGAGGAGACAGAAAAATAATTATATCCAAACATATGTAAAAATAAACCAAGAAAAGTAAAGTAACAGATGAGAGGTGCAAGAATACATAAAAGTGAATGCTGAAACAAAACTAAGAGACTTCTACAGAACAATAAGCAACTAGCAAGGGAAATGTTTGGTTTAGTAGAAAATTAAGTATATCTATCATATGATATATGATGTAAAATATCACTTTATATATACCTAAAGAATGCATGTCACACTTTACCTCTATCCGAAGCCAAAACTTTTTCTCTTCAGGTCACTTTTATACTTCACAAAAAAAAAGATGCAGGTTTTAAATCTTCCTGTCTCCAATCAAAATAATATTTAAAAAAAGCTTTGGCTTAGATATGGTTTCAGCTAATGTGTTATTATTACACATGGGCACACTGCGTTACCTCTGTAGACTGAGCAATGTTGGGAGCGGAGTCAGTGGCAGATGGAGATGAAGGGGTAGAGAAGTCAGGAACTCCGGGGACATAGAAAGGGATTTTAGAAGGAAAACGAGGTAAGCGGGGAGCAGAAAGTTTATCCTGTACAGAGCAGAAGCGATACAACAGAATATTAAAAAAAACATAATTTTTAAGATATAGAATTAACATAAGGCAGAACCTTGACCAAACAGGTAAATACAGGATGGAAATCAAAATATCTGACAGTCTTACATTAAAAACGTTTTAGTTAAACTGCTAGCTCATTATACATACATAAGGGGTTGCATTTAAGTTTCCACACATGAAGAGACATAAAGACCCACACATGTGGGTTAGTTGTGCTCAGTTTCCCAACACCCCATTGAGTTTTCAGCTAATATAAACACTGATAAAGTTTAACAGTTAATGAAGAAAAAACAAAAACTGTGATAGTGGAAATATGGTAATCATTCTAGAAACAGCTGACAATGCGTCTGTATAGACGGAGTGAGATCAGTGCATTGTGTCACGGTCATTGTTGTGACGGTGTGTTGTATAGAAATAATGTATGGAGTGTTGGCCATTCCCTGCGACCCCCCAGCTTGGTGTGCAGAACGGTTTTGGAATAAATATTTTCTTTAGATTATATTATAGCTAATATATCTGACGCCACTTTCAGGCAATTTGGATTACGAACGTCCAAATATATGAAAGTAAGCTGCCACCAACTAATCCAGTGCCAGCTTTGGCGAAAAGTTGATGTCTACTTTTTGGTTGGAACTCTCCACTTCTGGTCAGCATAAAGGAAAACGTCTACGGGCGTTTATTTCTAGAACGCACATCAAACGTAGAACAGCAAAATCATACTTGTTTTTAAAGTCAACTCCATAAAAAAAATTGGATTTGCCCCATATTCTTTATACCTAAAAAGCCTCCTCTAAAAGCCACTTTGGATGGCAGCACTGAGCTCAATGGCCCCTTCCACAATGCAGACCCAAGAAGAGGTGCACCGCCCCCGAGGGCATGCAGAGTTATCTTGTCATGTGATTTTAGGTGCCGGTCAGAAACAGATAAAACTGAACTCCCACTTGTTTTGTAGCTTGTTTAGCAGCACCAAATTTTATAGTGGTCTATGTTGCCATTGGGGTGAATTTCCTTCACTTCCTGCAAGGGCAGAAATTGATGGTAGATAAAAAATGAGAGTTTTTTTTTTTTTTAATTGTCTGCTTTCGTGTCTTGCCGAAACGTGTTGGTGTCACAACGGACAGGAAGTGAGATAAATTTTCCCAATGGTGAACAACTAATAACTAATAATAAAATCTCTCTGTCTAATAACAATAGGTGACCATTCCTTATCAATATATTTTGTGATCAGATGCTGGGTACAATGTATTTGATGGATGATAACGAGTGACACACTCCGGAATATTCACCTGCGGGAGGTCAGAGCAGCCAAACATAGACGCCAAGTGCGCCGCCTTCTCCCTAATATTCTTTTTATGGAAATCCCTTATGGCTAAAGCCTGAGCCCTTTTCTGCAGGTGGAAGAGAAAGGCAGTAAAAAGGAGAAAAGAGAGAAAAATGAAAGGAGAATACAGAGAAAGACAGATGGAGACACGGAACCAGTGCAAAAGAAATATGCTGCTATCGTGGATTGCTGATCCCATTAGGAGAGATCCTGATATGACAATTTATTATTCACCCGTCTGATCCCCCCGAGAACATCAGGAACAATTGTGATTTGCAGGTGGTACAATTCGTGGCAGATTGGCCAATCAGGGCTGCCTATTTCCAGGCCCGGTTTTGCTCATCGCTAATAGTGATTGATAATTATTACCATCATTAATATTAAATAATTAATATTCGTCTGTTCTGTAATGCTGATTAACATCAGATTTTTTTTGCACTGGAATGTGTCTGGAAAACACCGTGGACATGCAAGTGGCAGAAAGTCGGCACAGGTCACATGACCAACCACAGGCTGATTTACTAAAGCCACAGTGCACAGTGATCATTGGGCAAAGCAGTGCTTGGTAACAGAAGTATTAACCCCTTGCTGACTATTAAAGTGACAATCCACCTAATATTGCTATTGAATTTCTAAACTATTCACATTCTCACCTTGCCTTTCTTGCACTAGAGAGCTGACATGCAGCTCTGATATCTGACATTACAACAAGTACACGTGTGTCCACCAACACCATTGTCTACATCATGTTAATGACAGCACAGCCCATGCAGGAGCACAGCAAGGAAAACTACCATTGTGCCCAAAATTTAGAGCCACCCAACTTCTCCCCTGCTAAGGAGGAGCAGCCACACCTAGGGAGCGGAAATAAAATTGGTGCACATGTTCCAATCAGTGACAACCAGGCCACAGAGTGATTTTTACATTTGGATGTTCCATGTACAAACATTACTCCAGATCTCCTTGTTAAGGTTCCCAAAGAAGCCATATGAACAATTCTTTAATGGAACACTGAGAGCTGTGCTCTGTGAATCTGAATATTGAATGAAAAGTTTTATTGGTTAGTGGAAAAGCATTGATGGTGCAGGTGATGGTCACGGCATGCCAAAAGAATGATGTTAAAGGGCCAGTAGGCTCAATCAACTAATTATCATGATGCAACAGATATATAAATGGTGCACAAGCATGTATGAGAAAGTTTGGATATGATTATAGAATATAGAATCATTCATTGAAATGGTTCCTTTTAATTAGCAAACTCTCCCGCTTATTACTTGAGGTTATCATTCATTTTAGGTTCAATAAGTCTCACCAGTGTCTCCTAATCTTGGATCTTCCTCAACAATTCTCATGTTGCAGCTTTGCAGGTTACTGTTCAGCATCGACCATCAGATAGTCAGTGATGCTCATTTGGCATCTTTCTCAGATATCATATATTTAAATGATCCATAGCCAATTGTATCCAAGTTCTAACGAACTTAAAGTTCCTGTATTTTTATTAGTTGCTCCATTTAAACTGGACATTCATGGGTTAACCTTTTAATTGATTCATTATTTCTGAATTTGATCGACTAAAAAATCGAGCGTAGAATGGAATGAACCTCGACCTGTCATGTGGGAAACATAGGTTGATCGTACAAGTATCTAAAGGGTCTTGGTACACTCGATTTCTGTTCAATGAAATTTGGAGCACATAAGCTTATGTGTATTAATTGTGAGATCAATTAACTATACATATAGACTGATCAGATACACAGATCAATACTAAAGAATAGACCACGGGGTATGGAAGCACAATCATCTGACCAGTCGAATGATGCTTAGAAGACAAGAACCTAATACAGTTGACAATCGTAAATCTGCCATTGTTCCGTTTCTTTCAATTTTTTCAGGAATGAATTTCAGATTGCATTTTCAATACAGGAACTGTAGTACACTGTTTGGCCACTTATGTTTTGATGGCGCTTGTTCTCCAGAAACAACTGTTAGATCTTGCTTGCTAGATGTCAGATGTCCGCGGGTGCTACGAGAGGAAGGCTGGCCTGTGTGTGGAGATAAGTATAACTTTCAAAAATCCGGAATTTTCAAAAATCCAACACTCCTCGGGTGCGGAGGTTGCCGGATTTTTGAAAGTCAACTGTATATTCATACATGATGAGTACACAAAGGTGTTATCCAACACTAGAAGTAAGTGAATATCTTAAAAGGCCAGTGGGTTGTTGCTTGCCTTCAAGTTGCAAACCTTGTAATTTGTAACATATAGATTGGAAGTCCCATTGATGTCAATGGGAATCCAATCCCAGCTTGAAGGATGTGAGCAGCCGAATATTTCTATTGAGCAGAATAAACTTTAGAGCTCCTGACCCATAAGGAACCAATGAGAAAGCCTGCTTCAGCCTTAAATGGTAGCTAACCTAAATATTCAGAACGGCTCAATGTTCCTTGAATGCCAAATTTCTTAGTTGGCCCTTTTTGTGGCCATGATAGCTTTTACATACATGGCTTGTAAATGCTAGAATATTACATGAATATTAGTCATCTTTTTGATTTAGGTTTGTTGTGGAGTATCATGCTAGGAATAAGTTAAGAGTAGTACTATCCTGGGTAAAAATATAAAAAAAGCAACAATAAAGAGGACCTGTCACTGAAACGTATGCTTCATATGAACCATTGGGGTTCATGTTGGAATAATCGACCAGAATAAATTTGAGTAAAAAGTGCTACAAAAAAAAATTAAACAAAAACTGCTGCTAAATAGCTTGGCATAGGCAAAGATCACAAGGTTTTTGGTAACCAATAATTACAGATCAGAGTCTATTGTTTGCTATTGTTTGTAATGGGACAGACCCTTTCTGATAGATTTGCAAGCCATGATATGCAGCTTATGTTGGAGTGAATGTATGTGGAAAAGAAGCAGAGATCAGCAGCACGGGGTTGTGAAAAGGAAGAAAAAAAAAGTTAAAAACCTCTATTATATGAAAAAATGAAAATGTATATGATACCTAATGAAATAAATGATATCTATTTAGGGCTTGGATCAGCCTTCAAGGTTGGTATTTTTACCCACAGATGTACTACTCTTGACCTGGCCTGGTAAGTGAATAGGTCGGCTTTATCACCTGCTGGGCCTTCTCCTCGATTTGCTGCAGACGTTCTAAAATGCCGGTCAGCAGAAGAGCAGAAGGACAGGTGGCGCTGATAGAGTCCTCTACTGGGCTGGAGGGGCGCTCTTCCCTCGACTGTCTCCTCGCAGGTGGGTCCAGCTCCCTGAGGGCGGTCCCTGCAGCCCTCAACCTGGTCACAGGAGCGGCAGTAGGCATCGGTGGCAGAGGTGGCGGTCTGACTACTGGAGAAGTCCTAGCTATCGCCTGAAACTGGGAGATACTGGGAATGAAAAGTTGGGTCCTGTCTTTAGAGGCCGAACACCATGCACCGCATGCCAACAACCACTGGGTCAACCAATATATTCAGTTCAACAGTCACCCCTCTCTAACTAGCTAAACTCTGCGCCCCCTATTCCATTAGCCAAAACTCTGTGCCCAACTTCTGTACCCCTGTGCCCTGGGAGATGTCCTCTTCTAAAGGACATTGGAATTTACTTGAAGCTCAACTAGTTCTAAATTATGGATTGGTTGCACCATCTAGCAAAATATTTGTAATCATCTATATACCCACCGGAAAGATTTTTCCTGCTTGGTGACACCCTGTATATGGGGTGTCAAAATGACAAAGAAGGTGGCAGACACTCCAACAATTAGCAACCAACAAAAATAGCCGAGGTTCTAAAACTTCCCTACTTTATCCAGAGTTGGAGTGAAGCCCTCGGGTCTTGTTTACACGGATGGTTTTGAACCGTTTGAGAAAACGATTTACTATTGTTTCACTTCATTTGTTTAAACTAACTTAAACCAATAACCACAAAACCCCCCTCATTTAAGTAAAATAAATGGTGAAAAGACTTTTCAGTAGGTGGTGCCATTGCGGTGCAGTTCTGCCTTATGATGGTGGTTCACTAAAGTGCACAGATCAACTACTTCCATGGATTGAATGGGAACACTCTTCAAACTCTTGCTACGTGGTTTGGAACCATTATTTACCAATTGGCAAGAAGAGGAGCAAGAGAAATGGCATGTTTCTTCTTCCTTTACCCCTCGATGTGTTGTGCATGGCAAACTCAAGGCTGGAATATGGTTTCTTTACTGCTCCGTCCTCTATAGGGTAAATAGGGCATCCAGTAAGCTGTAACCACCCGTGTGAACAAGCCCCTAGGAAAATCCTCCATTCAATACAATTTATTTGCTTTAAAAACTTTGCCCCAAAACTCTCCTACTAATTTTTCACAACTGAAGCTAAAACTTCTAATAGTTTGTGGCAGAAGAACCAACTCCGGACGACAATTTATCCAACGGGAACCTCTGCCCTCCCATGCTCATCCATTACATTGCTCACTGGTAACAAATGCCGGGCGCCATACCTGTCTTGTCGGCGGTGGCTGCGCGGGAGGAGGGGGCGGGTCCTGCGGTTTAGCAAAGCGAGGGTTAACGGGAGGCGGGTCACAGGGGGGAGGCTCTGGTGCGGAATTATCAGAGAGGGGTAAAGCCTTCACAATGAATGCAACGGTAAAAAAAAAAAATGTAACAGCAGAAAATGGAGAGAAAAGGTTAGCGGAGGTGAGAACAAGAATGAGGCAGGAATGACGGTTAATCTGAGTTTATAGACAGTTCTTCACAAAGTCTGAATATTGAGGTCTAGTTATAAAGCAGTGAATCTAGAGAACGTTTGGTGAATGTCAGATTTACTGCTTTATGAGTAAATCTGAATAAAATCAATTAAAAATTACACAATGCATGCCTAGAATAGAGAATACAAAGGCGTGTCCAATATTTTTTGCACCTTTTGTCTCATCAGCGTTCCCCGTCTGTGCTAATCCATCTATAAGAACCTGAAGACATGTCAGTGTTTCACACGGATGACATCACGGCTGTCACTCATTATGGCACATCAGTCACACCAATGGCAGGTGTGTTGGCACCTGGAATGATGTCACTGCAGGGGTCGCCCCAAAGGGGGGAATTGACAGCCCAGGAAAACACCAGGTGTTTGAGTGTAATCCATTATAACCCAAAATTAAAACATAAAGTTTCCATTGATTGAGAAGCTTAAATATGACAAATGTGTCAGTGAGGGCTTAGAGGGATAAGAGAAGTGAGAGATAAGGCCGGAATACAGAGGAGAAGTCCAATCACAGGCTGAGAAATCACAGGAAGTATGTAAAAATGCTCTTGTCCCAGGATAGAATGTAGAAGCAGATCCGATTGAAAGACCAAAATCAAAGCTTCAGTTCTTTAAAATTAATTTTATTAGAACTGACGCGTTTCGGAGCAAGAATTTCATCGAGACCCTGATGGGGGAGCAATGGCTATGCAGAAACGTGTCGGATGAAAATGGGATCTCTCAGTTGTGATCTTTTAATGAGATCGGCTTCAACATGCTACCCAACCGTGTGGTGATTGATGTGAATTCTTTACCCAATGACTGGGTCAGGTGATCTTCTTTATAATGGGGTGCAGCCTGCATATTATAACAAATTCGTTATGTTTACACCCAGGAATGATTATTTTCATTTGTGGGATGAAATTTCTACATAGGAGCATGTAGGGTGGGTTGCTAAAAAGCTGATATTATATATTAAGGGCGATAGCTGTCATGGTGCACTTATAGTGCTATCCCGGCCATAAGATATGGTGAGCATATTACACAAATTGTATCCATGGTTTAATGGTGTGCCAAGAAGCACCATTGGTTTTATTTTCCAAATACTTTACAAGACTGACATCACCGCCCTTCAGATAAAAGTTATGTATTACTGCAGGTACACTGCCATTTCCCAAATGTAAGAGTGACATCACCACTCCATAGGTTTTATCGGCCATTCTCAACCAGGGTTCAATGGAACCCCAATAATCCTTTAGAGGTCGTTAGGGGTTTCCTAAACTGTGGCTGATTGACCTCTCATTTGATGACCTCTGCATAGTTCTGAGGCCAAAGGCCACACGGTAAAGCCAACTGCATTACTCTGCTGATGTTTTAGGTGTCTCTACAGATGTTCTTCTGACCACCACTATAGGGGGCATTCTTTTCACTGACAACCAATTTAGGAGGTTTTTTCTCCCATTGATTCTGCAAAAAGTGGATCTAACAGATGTTAGAAATTATTAAATTAAAAAAATTAAAATTATTAAAAAAAAGTATTTCTATGGTTCCTAAGGGGTAAAAATTTTGAATGACTGAGGTATATGTTCCAGGAATGACCTCATAACTCCCCAGATATAATTTTTATTTTAGGAGTGACTTCTGGGACTCTTGTGCTGCAAGTGGGGGGTGCTAACCATTAAGCCACCGTGCGGCCCCGGCACCTCCCGTCACTGGCTGTAAATCACCTCTTGTAGGGTCTCAGATTCCTACCTGTCTCCGAATGGATGTATTTGGTGCATTTTCTTCAAACTTGGCCAGCAACTGGGTAGCCATTGACCGGACTTTGTTCTGGTTGATGACCTCCTTGGTGTCGCTGCATTCACTCCCGGATCCATTGCCTTCACTTACAAAATTTCTTGCCTGTCAAAACAATACATGAGACATTCTGACATTGACATCTACTAAACCTTCTTACCTGTCCTACTACCCCCCAGAAAAATGCCCCTCCAGAGCACCAGACATGGAAGGAGACACAAGTGATCCGGCTAAAGTCTCTCCATGCATACCAGACATTCCGAAAGCCTTAGAACACTTCTCATAGCTGTAAATCAATGATGCCATGTTCAAGTAACATGAAGAATACTTCAGACTAAGTTAAAAAATGCTCTCTAAGGGCCCATTGTTGTCATGAATTCTTCACCCCGGAGGAAAAGCTTGAAGTGTATCCGAGAATTAGAACTAAATTTGTTGCTGCTTCACAGTGCTTGAATATGGAGGATGGATTCTCTTTCACCTGGTGTTCCGGCATTAATACATTTCCTGTCCTTGGGTGACAACACTCATTGCTTGTATACATGGAGGAGCAGAGTTGTCACCCTTGAAAGGAAGTATGTTTTGAATGCAGAACATTTCCCCTTTTTTTCATCTCTGTAACCTAGTGCACAAACATAACCGGCATCTGTGCACAAATCTATGGATGCTGCATTGGAATTCTGTATTGTTTACGTTCATTGGCCCCTTTACTTGTTCTATAGTTTTAAAATAAAAGGGGGTAATACAAAATGCCTGAGCAGGAATGTACAGAAGACAACAGTAGCCCTCCAGACTCCGGATAAGACACAGCTGCTGCTGTATATACATGGTATATATTAGGAAGGGCTAAATCCCGGCGTGGTCCCGGGTAATAATTTCTCCATTTCATGATGAATGGGAGAGGATGGATAATATTACTCTGAATGGGCAATTTGCAGTAATAAGCTCCAGCTGCTACTAACTCCCAGTTTTTTTGGTGAGACATCGGCGAGAGCTCAGCCAACGTTGCATTCTCACACACAAGCAGGGTAATAATACGGACGCTGTCATCACCGATTAATAATCACTGACCTCTTCAAATAGCTGAACCGTCCTCCTTCGCCTCTTATTCACGTCATTCTCTTCTGTCTTATTTTCATTCTGAAAAAGGATAAAAGAGAAGAAATTTACTCTGATGAGCTGCCATGTGCATGGAGGGTTTAAAGGGACAATACTATTCAAATGACCAAATATGCAAAATATGCAATAATTCATGGAAATAATTGTTAGTGAATGTCCCTGAATAAATGAATGATGTACTGATGGTTCTGTTCTATGGAGAGGGGAGGATAAGCTGGAGGAGTCCTGCTGAATCCTCCCCATAGAAAGAGTTGTTAGCGGCACAGCGGATCACTAAATGACCTTGGGAAACCGCTATGCTAACACCGATCTCCTGTCGCCTTTTTAGAACCACTCCAAAAATGGCATTTCTAAAGGAATTCCAGAGGGTGACAACAGTAGACTGTGTCTGAGTAATATATGCTGTAATGGGTGCTTATAGCCAGCATTGGAAGCCCGAGTGGCAGACAGAACACAGCAAGTGCCTAAAGAAAAGCCTCATTTGCTAAATTTGATGAATGACAGTTAGAATTGTCCCTGAATGAATGCTGTGCTGATGGGTTTGTATTATGGAGAGGGGAGGACAAGTTGGAGGAGTCCTGTCTTGTCCTCCCCGTTGTAAGAAGCACAGCGGATCACTAAAGGATGTTAAGGAACAACTATGCTAACACTGATCTCCTGCGGCCTTTTTAAAACCACTCCAACAATGGCAAAAGTGGAATTCCTTAAGGTGACAAAAGTAGACTGTGTCTGACTAATATGTGTTGTAATGGGTGCTTAGGTAGCCAGCATTGGAAGTGCGGTAAGGTGATATTGCAGGAGCACAATTAGCAGACAGAGCACCCAAAGTGCATAAAGAAGAACCTAATTTCCAAAAATAAAGATCTAATAGGCAGTATGGTGGCTCAGAGGTTAGCACTCTGGCCTTTGCAGTCCTAGGTGTCAGGTTAGAATCTCGGCCAGGACACTATCTGCATGGAGTTTGCAGGTTCTCCCCGTGTTTGTGTGGGTTTCCTTTGGGTACTCTGGTTTCCTTTCACATTCCAAAAACATGCAGTTAGGTTATTTGGCTAATTGACCTTATACTGTATGATTGACATATGACTATGGTAGGGATATTAGATTGTGAGCTTATTTGAGGGGCAGCTAGACTATTGACTTTGTACAGTGCTGCATAATATGTTGGTGCTATATAAATACTGTGTAATGATAATAATGTATTAAAGCTGATATAAGACTTTTTAGGACTTTTTTAGGTGTCCATAGAAATACTTTCTTTTATCTTTTTATCTGGCAGTTTTGCTGACTTCAATACTTTTAAAGTCAGGGAGAGCGACAAGGAGTATTGACTTTGATTGGTACATACTTGCTCCGGATCAGTGATTGAGAAAGTCAGATCGCCATTCCCCACAAAAGGTTCTGTTTAAATAACGGCTGCGCTGGACTTACTTCTGCATTTTATACAAATTTGTTACTTGATAGAAAACAAACATCGGCACGGTTCTGTTTCTCGTCCCACCCAAGGAATAAGTTAATAAGTGCGGGTGAATTAAACGAAGCAACAAAATGTATTGAATTCTATTTGGACGACGCCACAATAATTGCCTGGCCCCCTCAGCCCACATGTGGGCCACATTACGGTGACATGTGTTAGCGTTTTTAGTGTTTTTTAGTGTTAACCTTTAAGTGTTTTCAAGTGGAGGGTAAGATGTGAATATACGAGCGAGCCAGACTGAGGGGAAAGCTTTCTGACCGTCTCACTCAGTTTATGAGATAAGCGTTTCGTGATGGAGTCAAACCGAACTCTGATTTTTTGTTTAATTCCAAGGGGTGGGAGCCGGGTCATATTATAAATCTGGGTAATTTCTAGGATAAAAAAAAATAAGAAAGGCTTAGGTTTCTCAATCGGCTGCGTTCCATGGCGTCCCGAACAATTAACTCCAGAAGGTAATATGAATTGAGTCCGATGCACAGCAATTACATGACATCATGTGGAAATCCAATGTTTTGTTACCATGGATTTTTTGGGATGACATCATGATGAGAACTCTCGGACTTATCTCCCCTCATTAGTGCACTTTGTCAGATGAAAGGCTCTTCATCCGAGCTGCTCGCCTCGACGTCTGACCTACGCTGGGTGTTTCAAAGAGGGTAAAAAAAGAACCAAGCAGACGTTTGTTTAATGTGAATTTCAAAAGGACGTTTCCTCCCTTTCTAGGGAAAGTAATCTAGGATTTATTTTTCTAGGATTAAGTTATATTGCAATAAATCACAATGTATGGGAGGCTTAATAAGACTCACAACAGCTGTCGGATATAATCCTGCTGGAGAAACTTATACATCCCTCTATGCATTGATGGAACGTGATACAGACTAACCTGGAAACCGAACACTGAAAATGTTCCATAAATTGGTCATAAGGGGTACAGACTGATTGGGCAATGTCATGCAATGGACTGGTATATACACACTGCATGACCCAAGCTATGTGGTCACCTGACTATATTAAGTAGGCAATGGTGTGTTGACTTTCCTCCAAACAATTGCAGGTATTTCCAGTGAAGATCACTGATTAACACTACAGCAGACATTTAGACAATTGTGCTTCTCCAAACCAGTTTGAGAGAAGGATCTTTTTGGTTCCACTATGACTTGGCCCCCGTGTACAAAGCTGGCTTCATGAAGACATTGTTTGATCAGTTTGGTATGAAGGATCTCAAGTGTCCTACACAGAGCTCTGACCTCAACCCTACTGAACACCTTTGGGGTGAATTGGAATGCCGACTAAGACCCAGGTCTTCTCAAAAATTTGTCAATGGGCACAAATACCCACAGGGACGGACTGGGAACATGGTGGCCACCAAAGGAAGATAGAAGGTGAGTCAGTCAGAATGCAAAGCTTAGGGCAGAAGGAACAAGAGGTCCACCATAGGCCAGGTGGCTGTGCTGTGACCTCCTAATGTATATGACATAAAACATATAATTAGGACCCGGATCTTCTCCTATAACATCAGTGACCAACCCCACAATTATTTTACAATGGGAACAAACACCCACAAGCACAGGTTCGGATTGGAAAAATGGGGCCAACAAGAGGATGTTAGAGGCTGGGTCAATCAGAACAGTTTTCCATAATTTATGTAAGGCAGAAGAAGAGCTGGGGTCCATCATAGGGCCAGGACGTGATCACCTTACTGTATATGGCATAACATTTTGGAGATAGATCACTAGGAATTACCCAAGGTTTTATTCTGATCCTTGAGTAGGCCAGTCCAAGCCTGCACAGATGAACTCTACAATTTAGTTCAAAGCCTTCAAAAAGAGTGCAGGCTGTTATGGCCATGAAGTGGGACAACTGCATGCCCATGGTAGGACGTCCAACGAGCATATTAAAGGAAAACCTAAAGGAAATTGTGCAGAGATTGAATCCATCATCCACATCGGAGTTAAAAGTTTTCTTTTTACTCTTACTCTTTGGCTTATGTTGCATTTTCTCTCTAATGTAATAAAGCAAATCATTTTTCTATATTCCAGGTATAAAGTTATTTCATTTTTTACCTTTGGCACTCGCTTTCGTGGTAATGTTAAATTGAGGTAATTGTTCAAAATCAAGTTTGAAGGTTTTGAAGACAAAGCTTCCCCATTCTTTTCATTGCTCTTGCGGGAGGAATCTGTGAACAAAGGTAAGCAAAGGATCATCATATGGTAGGAATGTCGGTGAACCTTATCAGCAGCTGAGAATTTATAGCAGGATTCCAGATTCAAAACAATACTCCACCTTCTAACCTAGAACATAGCAGTCAGTCTAATAATTTATCTTAACATCTCAAAATGGGGCAGGGTCATGTAAACCGTCCCAATATGCTCAAGAAAACTACTGGTGCATGGGTGCTAACTAGAATATATAGGCATTTAATTAAGGGGTATTTTTGGCTTCTTGGCCTCCTTCAGAGCAAAGGTTAAACTTTTTCCAAGCAGAAGAACAGGTCAAGTCATAGGTAAGTGGTCAAAAATCATTGCAACCACCCCAACTTCCCCCCAAAATACCAAATAATATTCTTCAAATGAAATCAAGTTGTTTGGAAGGTTGCAGCTATATTTAGACCGTATCTGGGCAATAAACCTGCCCTTCTAGATGGACAGTTAGATAAATAGTTCTATATTTAGGTTGTACCTGGGATATAAACCAACTGTTCTGGATGGACAGTGGTATAAATGGCTCTATATTTAGGCTGTATCTGAGCTATAAAATATTGGTTCTGGGTGGACATTTGCACAAATGGCTCTATATTTAGTACGTATGCCTTATAAGCCAATGGATCTGGAAGGGCACTTGGATAAAAAGTTCTGTATGTACCCAGGTTATAAACTAGAGCTTCTGGATAAACAGTTTGAAAAGTGAGTATATTTGGGCTGTACTGCCTTTAAACCAAAGGTTCTGAAAGGACAGTTTGTCAACGGATGTAAAATTAGACTGTATTATGATTATAAACCAGCAACATTGGATGTAAAGTTGGATAAATAGCTCTAAGTTTTGGTTATATCTGTGCTATAAATCACCAAATTTGAATGGATAGTTGGATATTTATCATGTATCTGTGCTATAAACTATTGAATCTGAATGGACAGTTGGATTTTTAGGATGTATCTGTGTTATAAGGTATAAACCAGCAGATCTGAAAAAAACAGATACCGGTAAATGGCCCTATATTTAGGCTGTATCCTAAATAACCTTTCATAGCCAAAAAACTCAGAGCATTCATAGCAGAGCGACATACCGACAGGTCTCAGCGGGGTTCCTCGGAATAATTCATAGAACTTGGAGAGGTACAGGACCATGCTAAGCTTATCGGGTTCCTCATTGGATGCCATCTCCTTGGCCGAAGTCATCGGAGAGATTCCAAATTCCTTCTCCGCGATATCAAAGGCCAGCTGGTTGTTCCTGACAGCATCATCCTCATTCAAAGAATCAAAGTCCCTGGTTTGGGGAGAGAATTAGATGAAAATAGACGTTTTCAACATTCAGTACAATTAACAAAAAAAAAAAGTAATAGAAAGAATGAGAATATTTTGGGCAGTGTGTGGTTTTGGGAGGAACCCATAGATGGTTTTGAAGGCTCCATGCATAATTATGAGAAGGTAGTTAGGTGGTTCATCTAAATGCTGCCAGTCGCCAAACATTGGGGAAAATAGGAAGGACTCCTACTGACTGTTGTCCTCCTCCTTTTGATCAGAATAACACCAACCTTAGAAAAACCAACCTATGAAGTTCCCACTCTCCATGTTCACCATAGACATTGTGATGAAAAGATCTATTGGTGATGCCATTTTCCATGAAAATGTGCACCATTTTTTTCATCCCCATAAAGCCTCATACTGTCCATTTATATCATCTATCAGACTATTTGACCCTCCAGAGTATTAAACCAAAGAATGCTGAAAGGTTTACATGCCTATTGTTAGCAACTTACAGAAGATCTGGCCGGAAATGATGAATGAGGGCGCACAGGGCCAAGCCGCTTCTCCAGGAGCCGGTCAGGTTTGTGACATTTACATTCCGGTAGCCCTCCGTCTGCTTCTGACACCAGGTTAAAAGTTTGTTGGGTCTAATATCGGATTCTGATGGTAAAAGTAGAGAAGAACACTGGCTTAGGCTCAGGAAAAATACAGAAAATCTGAGAAAAGCTTGACGGTAAATCTAGGCTCTCACTTACCATGCCGGCTTAAATTGACCGACCTCCTGATGGAACTCACTCTCTCCAAAGGACATCCCTGCAGCTCATTTGTGATGTACAGATGCCTCACCTGCAATCAGACATATTACACGGATAAAGTTAAAATATAAATAATTCAAAATTTACTGCTGGTTCATCTTCGGTCAAATCAAAGGTCAACTTCATGCACAACATTTATTAAAGCTCTACAAGACTGGAGAAGATTATCATGAGTGAACTTGGTGATCCAACAAAACTGGAATAATTTTCTTAAAAATTTATTCAATCTATTTTAGGTTTGTTGGATCACTCAAGTTCTCCCATGATAGTCTATCTTCACCAGTTTTGGAGAGCTTTAATAAATCAGATCTAAAGTCTACATGGCTGTTGGAAAGTTGGCCTCCATACATACATGTGAATTTGTTGGAAATCCAATACAAAAAACCTGGGCAATAATATAGATTTGGGGTCTCTTTGTGGGTACCCAGCCTCCACCTTTATTGGAAGCCATTTAACAAGATTTTGAACAAGAGTGTGACTGTGGGTATTTGTGCTTGTTCAGCCAAAAGAACATATTTGAGGTTACATACTGATGTTGGATGAGAAGATCCAGGACACAAGGCATTCAAATTCTTTATAGAATTCTTCACGATGCTCAAGTTCCTCCATGCTAAACTGGTCAAACCACGTCTTTATGAAGTTGGCCTTTTACATAGGGGGTGTCAGAACAAGAAAGGAGTTTCAACAATTTGTTGAAACAAGGTTGGACGCTTACCAACGTCTACTAAATCTTTGAATACTGTAACTTTGACTGGAAGCCTACTAATTTGTGACTACATGATTTTGGCTATATAGTGCAGATGTGATGACCAGTGGTCAAATCACATGTACATATAGGGCTTGGTTTATCAAAGTTCTCCAAGACTAGAGAAGATAGACTGTCATGGGAGAACCGGGGTGATGGGTATGATAGTGGTTTATCTTCTCCAGTCTTTAATAAAGCTTTAATAAATTGGACCAATGGTGCAGATGTTGGACTCTTGGGAAATTCATTGATGACATTCCCACCCTTATGGCCAGCTACAAGTCCTAGTTATCACCACAATGTACATTCTAGCTATAGACACCAACATCAAGCTGTCTTTTCCCATTTGTATGAACATACCTGATGGCCCCGTACACAGTTGGAGTTGAGGTTGGGGTACCGGGTTGCAGGGTCGATCGTGTACTGATCAAAGTTTTTGCTGATGTTCTCCGGTGTCGTCTGAGGTAGCAAGCGATACAGACTCTCCCTGAAAAAAGACGGAACATCATCAGATGTCTACAAACTCCCCGGGGAATGATCACTCTTAAGATATTTCCTTCATTCGGAATCCGCTTGCCAAAACTGCCATGTGGCTCTGTGGCGAGGGGGGGAAACCATCATTTGGTCTATTTCTGTGTGATTTGCAGGGTAAATATGTAGCACACCATACTTTACATGATGTCATCTCTTTGTGCTCTCACGGAACATTCCCTGAGGTCTAATCTTCTCTCCCTGCTGCCGAGCCGGGATGTAACCACTCACCATAAATTACCTACAAGTTGCCCTTTTCCAGTTTTATTTTTTGACAGATGATTTTTAAACTCGGTGACCACAGACAAGTGAGTCAGGAATGAATCAAGGACACGTCTTTAGTGTTAGAGGAGAAATTATGATCTCATGTTAGCAAGCCATGCCTTTGATTAAATCCAGCTAAGAGACTATTCAACATTAAAGTCAAACTTTTCATTTTCGTCTGAAAGTTTCAATTCGCTGACCACAATGTGTAATGCATTGCCGCAGTGCGAATAATTATTTTTTTAAATGAAGTATACTAGGTTAACACATTAACATGCCAGCTGTTTTTGATTTGGAAGTTTGTAGCTAGTAGCATCCCCATTTTTTAAAAGTAACACCAAATACTTTTCTTAAAGCGGACCTAAATTTTGAATACAGAAAGTCACCAGTGGGAAGAGCTGAATACCTAAGGAGAAATGTAAATTTAAATGCCTTGCTCCTGGGCTTTTTGTTTCAGCTGTACACTGTACAGTGCATGCGCCATGTAATATAGAACTTGGCTCTTTGACGTTGGTGCCATGCTCAGATCCAACTGCCGGAAACAATCTGACATCTGTGCAGGAATTACATCATCAGTGGCCATCCAATGGCCAAAAAAGATTGACATCTTCTTGAAAGTTTGCCATAAGCCAGTGGCAAAGATGGCGGCTTCCTTTGATGCAGGGTGGCTGCACACGGGTAAGTTTGTGCCATAATCAGCAAGTATACTGTCAAGGTACAGTAACAGGCTTCAGGCTACAGGCTTCAAGAGGAACCAAACCCAGGCTTGCCTATACCTGTTCCATTACAGAGAACCACCATCTTCCTTTATTTCCTCATTTTGATTGGCCATGCTGGGATGGCGTAACTCCTGCGGAGGTGCATGCAGGATATCATTCCTGGCATGCGCAAGGGAAGCCAGGATTGTGCAGCTCAGCAAAATTTGACAGCTGGGCGTCGATCAGGCAAGTAAGAGCAGTTACTGCAGAAGGGACATTGTCTGTTCCTATCTGCAATAACCACCTGGAAATTTTGTAGGTGTAAGTTTGTGTCATTGTATCACTTCCAAGTTACCTATGCTTTACCTCTCAAAAAATCACAATAATTCCCTCGCAATGGGCCTGATTTATTAAAGCTCTCCAAGGCTGGAGAGGATACACTTTCATCAGTGAAGCTGGGTGATCTAGCAAACCTAGAATGGATCTGGTCCAGGATTAAAAACATTTGCTAACAAATAGCAGATGACTTTTAATAAATCAATTCCAGGTTTGCTGGATCACCCAGTTTCACTGATGAAAGTGTATCTTCTCTAGCCTTGGGGAGCTTTAATAAATCAGATCCAATGACTTCAATGTGTTCCAATATGGAATCCCAAACTGGACATTGTGTTATGCAACGTAACAAGCCAAAATTGTCTATTTTGAGTTTATAAACAGATCAGAAGAAAATAAATTGCTACAATGTTTCCACTAAGTGCAGTGTAACCATCTTTAGATCTGCAATATATGACCATATGTTGATCTATAAAAAGCATTGCCAGCTATTTTTGTACTGGGGTCAATAGGAGTTAAGTGTCACATGGCAAAACAAAATACATTAAAGTTTCCAAAAGCTGATGGAACACAAAGTGAAAACTGTTTTCATGAGAGGATGGTAAACAACATCAGAGTCATTTCTCCAACAATACTGGATAAGGGGTGAGTGGCTACGATGGTACCATAGCTTTGTCGTGCTATAGGATATGTTCCAGATTACCGGCACAGACCCCGAAAACAACCATCAAACTTGCAGCTTCATAAGGAGGTCGGCTGTGACAGCATTGGAATCTCTTGAAAATGTTGAAACAAATACCATCAGTTGTATTATGACTGCAATTTGCAGCACTCCTTACAATATGGACATGGTGATTGGATCTCTCCAACGCCATAAAGTCATAAAAAGAGCAACTCTCAATCTTTGTTTATTTTCGTTCATTAAGACTTGCTAATATATGGAATTTTCCAGTTTATGACCAAAGCAAGTTATTCTTTGATGAGGGAATGGGTGAGAAAATGACGATTTAGGGGAAGTAGTTAGGGTAATGGTGAGTGATAAGACCTGAGAGGTCATGATGTGTAACAGACAGATAACGTACAGCCACCAGGGTGGGAAATAGTGGCGGAGGATAAAATCAGAGATACAGATCTGACAGCACTTCTTGTTCCTAGCTGTGAGGAAAAAAGATTCACCCGCTAAAAGTAACAAACCTCCAGCCTTGATGAAAGTTAGACCTGAGGGTTTTATATGAGAAACCCAAATTGCTAAATACTATGCGGCCAAAAGTTTGTTCCCCTGACCGTCACGCATGCATCATGGTGAAAGTAAGTGGATTTCCAAGTTCATGGAGTTCTAGTGCTTCCAGGGGACGAGGACAATTGTGCTCGTCCAACCTTGTGGTAGCACTTTGGTGAAGGCCCTTTTCTGTTCCAAATTGTGGACAAACCTAACTCCATTGGGAGTTTGGTGTGGAGGAACTTGAGTGTCCTGCACAAATCCCTAACCTTATCTCTGCAGAACCCCTTTAGGAAGAATTGGACGCTGACCACATTATCACCAACCCCAGGATGAATTGGGACATTCATTGTAAGGTCTTCTCCTCCTACATCAGTGACCTCCCCTGATCACTTGACCACACAAATGCTCTTCAAGACGAATGGCCACTAATTCTCACAAACACTATATTATCTAAAAGTCTATAAAGTCTTCCCAAAAGAGTGAAGACTTTTATATATACAAAAGGAGAAGATCTCAATAGTGTACAACGGAAGTCCAATTGGGAGCTCAGAGAGGGATGTGATGGTCAGATGTCCATCAACGTTTGGTCATAATATATATTTAAACTCTCATCTACCTTACTGTGAAAAAGACACGGGCTGATATGTAAAGCTAGAACACTGCTACGTCACCCCAACCACCCTCTCGGTTACATTATACTAATTATATCGCAGCTCCTGCAAAACCATAATTGGAGAACCTCTAGCTCGTTATGGGCCGATTTTACTCCGGTGAACCGCACAGACTAAAATATTGAGGAAATATTATTTTACAGGAATTTATTATTTTTAGGAATTTCTTCATAGTATATATTACATAGTACATACATATATAGTAGTAAAGTGAGAAGTCCTACCTTTCAGCGAGGACCTCGAGAGGTGGTGTTCCTTGAGCCCAACTTCTCACCATCCAAGCCGTGTCGAAGGCTGCCAGGAATCCTCGGGCACAACCGGTCCCCATTGGCCAGAAAGGCTGGAAGACAGACATGTGTTATGTTCTTTTCAGTCTCACCCCTAATAAATTACACTAGAGAAAAGTTTGGGCGATTACTCAGTGTGCCTGGAGCTACCAGAAGATCTCCCGGATCTCCCATTCTCATGGCAGTGTAACTGATCAGGTAGAACACAACAGATCTGACCATTTCTTTTTCATTGATCTCCTTGGCATCTCGCTGAGTTTCAAGGGTATAGTAGATACCAATATGACTCTGGATGTCTTTGTCTTATATAAAGAGCCAGTAGGCATCTGAGAAACTCTTTTTTGGGTCTGAAAAAGTCTTCTCAGGTCTTGTCATGTAACTTGTGATGTCTCATACAAGCAGAGCCTTTGGGAGTGATGTAAAATCTCTGAAAAACCGTAGCTGTCTAACATAGCAGTCTCTCTAATGTGAAATTTTGATTTTTATTGAAGTGACAGAAACTATATCACCATAGCACTCTCTCTGATCCGACAGTCTCCTCAACAGCTTGGCAGTCTCTCTGACTCCCTAGAGACCACGTTATTTTATGTTGTCTCTCTTCTATGTTTTTATGTCTCTGTGCCAATATAGTAGCCTACCCAACATAGCTTAGCACTCTCATCAATGTGACAGCCTGTGTAATATGGCAATCTCACTTATTTGTCAATCTCTGTATCAACATGGAAGTCTCCCTACAGACGACATGGCCTTTTATGCTGTCTCTTTTCTATGTCTTATGTCCCTGTGCCAACATGGCAGTCTCTCCAACATAGCATAGCACTCTCCCCAATGTGACAGCCTGTGTAACATGGCAGTCTCTCTGATTTGTAAATCTTTGCATCAATATGGCACTCTCTTTAGAATGAAATATCCTGTAAAATAATATGACTATGATTTTGACGTAACTCGGTAATACCATAGCAGTCTCTCTAAAAAGCCAACCCTTCGGTAAAAAGTGGAAATCTCTCCAACAACACAACAGACTGTCTGCTAACTTTCTTTATGGGTCCACGGGCGATTTCTTTTAACAGGGCACTCTCTTGAAATAAATGATATCTGTTCTTGACCCAATAGATTAAACCATTGATTTTCTGATGGGGTTGTTACAATATGTTGTCAAGTTTTGGAGAGGCCCAACCTTGGTGGGACCACAGGAAACAAAGGACAGCTCACCGCTTATTGAGTACCAGAAAGGTTTTGTACAGGTTGAATTCATTGTGTGCAATGGCATCCCAGTTCACAATGACAATTACAGCGAGAAGCCACCAGGGGACCCACCTCCAATAAACTGTCTCCAACCAGCGCCACCAGCAGGTGGTGTCCGTGCCGTTCCCTGATCAGGGCGGCGTTTTCCGAGGCGTACATGGAGGTAAAGTCAAACATAGCCACGTCCGGTTGCTCATAATGATTGATGGCGAAATCTAAAGATGGCAGCTGGTAATTGGTGGCGAAGTCTGCGGCTTCCCGGGCATAGGACTGCAGGCTGTCCTGGTCCACATTTTCAGCACCAAGCAGCATCTCGGCATCAGCGTAATCCTGTAGAAAAATATGGTGACACCAGCACAGGAAGTGAGTTTTTATCTATTCAATGGGGTCACAGGTTTAAATAAAAAATAAGAAGAATCTACTTGATCAGGAGTGTGAGTTCTGTTTATTAAAGAGGACCTGTTCCTTTCCCTTTAAAGAGTACCTCTTCCTTTTTCACGTTAAAGAGGACCTGTTCCTTCCCCTTTGTTCCTTTTAAAGTTTCCCATCGGTTTCTAAAGAATAAGGAACTCTACATATAATATTTATCATAATGACTCCATTGTGGATGATTCTTTCATCTGACTTTCCTATTCTTCCTTCTCTAAAGTACCATTGCCAACCTGGAAATGATGGTGCCTGGCTGTTTCTGGTTTTAGCCCCAATCTGGAACCAACAGGCAGCAACAACGAAGACAGGGGACCCGTCCTCTGCAAACTTGCTTCAGATCAGTGAAAGATCCGAAGCTGCTGGATCAACATGACAGCCAGGTTGCTAATATTCTAATATTTGTTCAGTAATGGCAGCTTGCATATGGCAGCACAGATCCCCTCTGGATGATCCATATTGGGGTCACCACCACAAGTTGCCTGGCTTCAATGACCAAGAACTTGTATGCAGACTTCCTCATATGCATAGTTGTTCCAGGGATTTAATTTTAAGGAACCGAGGGATGACCGTACGTCAATATCTCATATATTTCCCCTTGAAAACGTCTCCTTTTAAGCAGGAAGGAGAAGTTTAGCACACTTTCAGTGTTTCTGAGTAACCTACAAACATTGTAATTCCATTTAAAAGCATGAATCTGAATTTTCACTTAGGACATGCTGAATTGGTATGAAAAAAATGCTGACTGTGAGGCCACTTTGGCATGCCTTAAAGGGAAACTGTAACCCTATTTGGTGCAAAGTGACAGTAAGTAAATCTTTGATATTTTATAGCTCCTCAGAGCCCCTTTGTTTTGTATCACCAATGCAAAATATATCCAGTGTATCCCAAAAATATACAGTGCTCCCAGGTATAAGGGAACATGTTATCCCCTCCCATGATGCATTGCATGGGGTCAGTTGAGGGTGATGGATCACTGACATCACTGCCTGCACACCGCCAACACCGGGTATTTTAATGGCAGATTTGAAGGAGGGGCTTTGATTTTTTTTGCCCCAAATTGGAAAGGTTACCAAAATTCCTTAAGAACAATCAAAGTGCAAGGAATGATGAAATATAATCCACCTACGTTCAGGATGACCCCCTTGTCCAGCAGGCTCTGCTTTTTTGCAGTCATGACGAAGTAATGCGTGCTATCCTTGTAATACACAATGTTCTCGAGGTCGATCCCTGGCAGCAGAAAAGAGATAAAAAAGAAGTTTATTGTCCAGGAAAAGCAGCCAGTGATGTTTTCTAGAGCTCCGATTCTTGGAAAAGCCTCCTCGGTGTTTATTTTACAAGTAATAAGAGATAAAACACACTGATACACTGCCCACAAGACACAACAAGGTTTAAGGAGGGAGGATAGGGGAAGAATGACTTAGTCCACCTCCTGTCCTAAAGACTTAACAGGAAGTAAGGGGTAATCAGAGATTGGTGTCACCAGGACAATTTCCTTAATTTACCATCATTTCTGTCTTAGCAGCAATCTTCACCAGGACCAATAAAATTTAATATATCTATACAACCCCCCCCCCTCCCCCCTTCAAAATGCAAAGAGTAATTGCTCAAATTGTCTGGGAGGGCAGCAAGTATTCCTCAGCTTCCCTGTAGGTGGCACTGTTTTCTATGAGGTTCCAGTGTGTGGGTGGGCCCTTGATGATTATTATTACAGTTTTTTTTTTATAGCGCCAACAAATTACGCAGCGCTGTACAAAGTCCATAGTCATGTCACTAGCTGTCCCTCAAAGGAGCTCACAGTCTAAGGTCCCTACCATAGTCAATTGTCTATGATACAGTCTAAGGTCATTTTTTGGATGGGGGGCAATAAACCTAACTGCATGTTTTTGGGGTTTGGGAGGAAACCGGAGTACCCAGAGGAAACCCACACAAAGACGGGGAGAACCTGCAAGCTCTATGCAGCTAAGTGTCCTGGCCGAGATTCGAACCTGGAACTGCATGGATTTTGCAGGTTCTTCCCGTGTCTGCGTGGGTTTCCTCCGGGTACTCCGGTTTCCTCCCACGTCCCAAAAACATGCAGTAAGGGTAATTGGCTTCCCCTCAGAATTGACCTTAGACTACTTTAATGACATATGACTATGGTAGGGACACTAGATTGTGAGCTCCTTTGAGGGACAGTTAGTGACATGACTATCGACTTTGTACAGCGCTGCGTAATATGATGGCGCTATAATAATACTGTGTAATAATAATAATATTAATAATAAACTATTGCTGCAAAAAACAGAGTGCTAACCACTAAGCCACCATACGATGCAATGACGTTACTTTTCCGGATAAAGGGACCTCCATAAAATTTAATTTTTTTTTTTAATTTGGATATGCAGCTTACACTTTCTTATTTGCTGCAGCTGTAGTTTCCACTAGGGGGTGCTCATGAGAGGGGCTGACAACTCTAAAGTAAAACTGGGAGACAAGAGTGTAATGTTGTCACCCTGTAACAGGAAGTGCCTGAATGTGGCCCTTTAAAAGAAGGCTGAAAATAATATTAACATGTTACAGCAGGTATGAGATTCAATCTGCACACACCGCTGGCATTCATTCCGCAGCGTGTCAGGTAAGCTCTATTTATGTCAGGCTGATTTCCTCCTGAACTATTCGTCACCCCTGAAAACAAAGTGAGTGACCCGGAGCAGCAGCTTTCTCATGTCGTGTATGCCGCTGTTTACTGACAACCTGCTAGAATGAGGACCAACCTGTTTCTTCCTTCAAGTCCTGGAAGAATTTCTGATTGAAGATAAAGGCCACGCCGCTAATCTCCTCTACTTTGGCTTCTGCCGTTGTGTTTCTGTTGATAAAGTTGGCCGTGATGGCGATGGCGAGTTTTCCCCGGAATTCTTTCCTTCGAAATCCTGCAGGGGAAAAAAGTGTGAATGTTTAAAGGGCCCCTGTGTGACATTTGTATGCATTGGATCAAGTCATAGGGCAATATTAATAAAACAGAATTACTGCCATTGTTAGGAATTGTTACTGCTCTGGCTGTGCATCCGCCATCATCAGCTGTGAGCACACTACCATGCACAAGGCAATATGCGCACATGCCGTATGCGCATGCTCAGCGGTTGTCCTGTCTGATTTTCTGGATTTTGAAGCTGGTCTGTTGTCAACTCCGCATCCTGCCTGCTCTGACCTTGGCCTGCCCACAACTTCACTTTTTGCCTGGTGCCTGCCCTAACATTGGCCCGTTCAAGACCAAGACCTCAGTCTGCCTCGAATCCGCCTAGTCGGCTGTTCCTGCACCAAAGGCTGCTGGGAGGAACCTGAAGGCCTTGCCCTGGTGAAACCTTGCAGCAAAATAATCCAGTGGCCACTAGGGGTGCCAGCTTCTCACCCCATGCAGGGGGCTCTGGTTCAGACCAGTTGTAATGTAAGTGACACGTACCACAGACAGGGGCACCTCTGATAATCCTCCATCACTGGCCAAGGAGCAAATCCCTTAATAGGGACAAAACTCCTGCTAAAATATTTAAAATTTCAGGTAAGACGGGCTTAGACATCTACTAGGTTTTATTGCTTATCAGAATTGTAGAAATTTTCAAGCCAGACTTGTTTTAGAGCTCAGATACAGTTAATTAGAATATCCAACACGTTTCGGGGCTCTAAAGGGCTTCATCAGGGCTTGAAAAAAATGTAACAAATTGCAGCTCCTAAATATCACAGCTGCATTCATTTTTTTCAGACTTTTCTGAACCTAATCTTTTTTTTTCACCTGCAAAACTTCTTATCAAAAGGGTAAAGGGTGACAACGCTCATCCATACTACTTTGGGTATTAAGAAGTAGGTTGTCACTAGTACAGGAAGCATGTTAGGTGTACAGACCACAACCATAACATGAGGAGGAATTTCTTTAGTTAGCAGAACCTATGTTGGGATAATAACATGAGATTTCAATGCAACACTGACAGCTCACTACAGGAAATCAGCAGCTTACTTAACTTTTGTCAGGATTAACCGCTATTTATATATAACTAAACCCTTTTAATAAAAGCTACATCTATCATACACATTCTAAATATAATACAAGCTCTCTATAAATGATCACATAGACTGTAAATCTAATGACGCCTTTTAAAAGCTGCAAACTTGTCATTAAAAGGAAAACTTGGATGACAAATGAGGGCCTTTAGGGAGTCTCGTGCAAAACTCATTTTTTATTGGCTGATGTTTGCGTTGTGTCATGTGATCACCTGCGTCTGCTTCATTCATAGTGCTGGCTGGATACACCCAATACAATCTACCACCCAGGAAACACCTCGGTAAATAACGATGTAACCTTTGAAAGAACTGCGGTGTCACCGGTCTGCCAAGGGTGACAACAAAGTCACAGCGGAGTCTGAGCTGCAAGGGAAGCATGGGGCCCATGGGGCCCAGGCTTCTACAGTGCATGGCAGGGCATTGCAGCCACCCTAATACACTGTAAAATACAATGCAATGCAGGGAACTGCAACACCCATACCATGCATTATGGCACATATCCGTGTAACGTGTTGGATGCCCAAATGTAGCAAACAGGCTGCTTTAACACAAAGCATGGAAACATGCAACCAGGGTAGGACAAACTGGCCATTGCCCGTGGCTCTTACTTTCACCAGGGCCCCAATTAGCAGCATGGCAGGGGTGCAGGGATCTGGAATGTTAGGGAATTTAGGACCTCACAAGTCAGATATCCTGAGCACGTTGCACTGAATATAACAGATTTGATGCTATTTTTGCTGCAAACAATACAATTTCTGCCCTTTGTGCATTGTGCCGATTCCAGAGCAGAGTAGTCAGATCCCTGACTCATCATTAGTTGCTGCTAAGCTATTCTCAGACAAATCGATTCTATTGAGACAATTAGGAAATAATTAGCATCGTGCGGGGAGGGGAAGCGCAGGAATAACCAGGCGCAGGTATTAGAAGGAGCATTGGCTGGGTGGAGGATCATCTCCAGGTGAAGCTGTGACTATACGGGACAAGACGGGGATTAAATATAACAATGGCAACCGAAATATCCGAGGGTAAAATTAGTGACAAATTCTAAAAATAAAAATAATTCTGTCTTTATATAGGAATTGTGAGGGATGAATTATGTATAATGCGGGGGATTGTCTGGATTTAAAATGTAATTCATTCTCTAAGTTATAGGCTTGATGCTGAGAATTTATTTACATGGGGGCAGTCAGATGAATAGTACTCTTATTGGTAATGGAGTGCTTGCCCCTGGGTGGGCCAAGGGTTGGGAAAGTGGTTGCCCCTAGTTTAAACCAGGGTTGGATAAGTGCTTAACCAGGTATTGGCAAGGTTTGGGTAAGTTCTTGCCCTTCGGGTAGGCCAGGTTTAGGTATTTGTGGCCCCATAATTCAAGCCAGGGTTGAGTAAATGCTTGCCCCTAGGGTGGGCCAGGCTTGGTTAAGTGCTTATCCTTAGTGTATGCTAGGGTTAGCAGCTGGAGTTGGGTAAGTGCCTGCCCATAGTATCAACCAGGGTTGGGTAGGTGCTTGCCCCTAGGGTAGGCCAGCCTTAGGTTAGTCCTTACCTGTTGTGCAAGCCCCAGTTGGATAAGTGCTTGCCTGTACTGTAAGCCAGGGTTGAGTAAGTGATTGCCCTGTGGAAAAGCCAGGATGGACTAGTGCTTGCCACTAGTATAAGCCAGGGCTGGGTAAGTGCTTGTCTCTGTGCTTTCCCCTAGGGTAGGCCAGGCTTAGGTAAGTCCTTACCTGTTGTGCAAGCTCAAGTTGGATAAGTGATTGCCCCTACTGTGAGCCAGAGTTGAGAAAGTGTTTACCTTCTGGGTAGGCCAGGATGGATAATTGCTTGCCACAAGTGTAAGCCAAGGTTGGGTAAGTTCTTGCCATTAGGGTAGGTCAGGGTTGAGTATGTGCCTGCCCATAGTATCAGCCAGGGCTGGGTAAGAGTTTATATCGGTGCTTGCCCCTAGGGTAGGCAAGGCTTGTGTAAGTCCTTACCAGTTGTGCAAGCCCCAGTTTGATAAGTGGTTGCCCCTACTATAAGCCAGGGTTGAGTAAGTGTTTACCCGGTGGGTAGGCCAGGATGGGTAAGTTCTCGCCATTAGTCGTAGGTCAGGGTTGGGTATGTGCTTTCCCCTAGTGTAAGCCAGAGTGGGCTAAGTAATTGCTTCTAGTGTAAGCCAGGGTTTAGTAAGTGCTTGCCCTTAGTGTATGTCAAGGTTGGGTAGGTGCTAGCCTCTTATGTAACCAGGGTTGGGTAAGTACTTGCCCTTAGGGTATACCAGGGTTGAATATGTGCCTGTCCATAGTGTTAGCCAGGGTTAGGTAAGTGCTTGTCTCTGGAGTAAGTCAGGTTGGGGTAAGTTATTACCCTTAGGGCAGGCCAGGGTTGGGTAAGTGTTTGACCCTAGGGTTGGCCAGGGATGGGTAAGTGCTTGTCCCAAATATAAACCATTTGGGATGTGACACAATCTATAACTAAAATACCTTCCAGCGTATTCCTTCGTCCATCTGCCCCAACAATCACATCGAATTCATAGTCCGATAAGGGGTGATCCTGAGGCAGGTACTCCGCCCTCCAACCGACTTCTGTAAAAGGAAAGTTGTAATATATGTTCAGTCAATCAGACGATGAGTCTCATAATAATTAGTTAGAAACTCACCCTAAACTACATTCACACCAACCTCCATTCACCCACAAATTCATCCTTACTTTTAGGGTCTTCTTTAAGAACAACTCTATGCTATGCAATGCAATGCTATGCAGATTAGCATGCGCGCCATTCCTAACACAACAACAAGCCGTGAAGAGTTTCCAAATCGCCGAGCTGCGTCACCCGGGTGAACAGAGATGTCTGTAGCAGAACTCCTTCACCCGACACCGGCCCATTGCCGACTTAACAGCTTATGATTTATGCCAGTCTCCAGTGCCCGCTCTCATTTTCATTCTTTTGGGTTGCAGAATCTTCCAAAATTCCAATTTGTCATCACTTTGTGATCATTATGAAATGCGACACCGCCATGCCGGCTAAAATTATCCCGTAAACAGCAAGCAGACGGTGGATTAATCGCCATGTTTATCCGGGCACGCATTGGCAGCTATGATAAGATGGGGGAATCCACCAACCGGTGCCAGGGGGGTCGAGTCTAACGCTGACGGGGTGGAGGTTTTACAGTAAAAATTGTCCAATGTCATAACTTGCTGCGGGTGACATCTATGGGTAGAAAGCTGAAGTTTCATCTGCTTCTATTTTGCCGCCACTGGATCCTCCCCCCATCATTAACATGGGCATTCAGTTTAGGGAAGGGGAGGTCGGAGGGCAGAATGAAAAATGGGAAGGCAGGAGGAAAAATTAAATGAAGGGGAGCCTGGAGGGCAGATTAAATGATGTAAGGATGGGGGGAAGATTGAATGAAGGGGAGGCTGGAGGAAAGATTGAATGATGGAAGGACGGAGGGAAGATTGAATGAAGGGGAGGCTGGAGGAAAGATTGAATGAAGGGGAGGCTGGAGGGCAGATTCAATAAAGGAGAGGCCGGAGGGCAGATTGAATGATGGAAGGATGGAGGGAAGATTGAATAAGGGGAGGCTAAAGGAAAGATTGAATGAAGGGGAGGCTGGAGGGCAGATTCAATAAAGGGGAGGCCGGAGGGCAGATTGAATGATGGAAGGATGGGGGGAACATTAAATGAAGGGCAGGCTGGAGGAAAGATTGAATGCAAGGAAGGCTGGAGGAAAGATTGAGAATAGGGAAGGCTGGAGCAGACTGAATGAAGGGGAGGTTGATGGGCAGATTTCATGATCGGAGGCTGGAGGGGAGAATGAATGAAGGGAAGGTGGGAGGGCTAATTTAATTATAGGGAGGTTGGGGCAAGTTAAAGGAAGAGGAGGCCAAAGGGCAGAGTGAATGAAGGGAAACCTGGAGGACAGATTGAAAAAGGGGAGGCCAGAGGGCAGATTTATTGAAGGGAAGGCTGGAAGGCAGTTGTATTGAAGGGAAGGCTGAAGGACAGATTGAATTAAGGGGAGGCTGGAGGGCAGATTTTTTTGAAGGGATCCCAGTAAATTTTAGGTTCATTCTATTCTACCCCACAATAAGGAATAAAGATAAAACAAACACCTACTTTGGTTCTCTTGATCCTCCGGTGGCTCCAGGAGTTTGACAAACTCCACATTGACATGGATCTCTATACCGTGCAGGAGAGCAATCTTAAACAACATGAGCTGCAGCTGCCAAATACCTGCAAAGACATCAACCAGGCACCGTCAGAAGTTACCACTTTGACCTTCATAAACCTACATAGGGATCTATAAGCCATTATTAGACATTGGGATTGTTATTAAAGCTCAACTCCAACAAATTAGCCTTAAATAGACTCTGTCTTGTAAAAAAAAAGGGAAAAACCATTCATGTTATTCAATGCTCTGCTGCATTGGTCCAAAATAGTTCACTGGGAAATCGAATCTTCTTAGAGTGTTAAGCTCTATGGTCTTCGGGCACTTGTACTGTAACCTCACATCGATATAGGATACAATATTAACTTGGTGGTCAGAACCACTGAGATCCGTGGGACACCATGGAGCCTGACACTCCTAGAAGTGTTGGTTTTACCAGTGTACTCTGGGGAACAACTTTCTGCAACACAGCAATGTTGAGTGATTGACAGCAGGAAAGATAAGTGTTTAGCCATTTTTACAGGTTTCTTTCCTGCATATTCATTACAGGACAGGGTCTCTTTAAGGCTTAGGTACTCTTACTCCTTTGAAGGGGTAATGTCTTGATTATTGTTAAGCTGATATGCATTGCTCATTAGGTACTTTGTACTTCATTTGTGCTTTTTCAGCATCGTGGTCACCATTTGGGGAAGGACCTTTCAGTTCAAGCATGACTAGGCTCCTGTGTACAAAGCCAGCTCCATAAAGACATGGTGTGACCAGGTTGGTGTGGAAGGAC
Source organism: Pyxicephalus adspersus (assembly GCF_032062135.1). Classification (NCBI taxonomy): domain Eukaryota; kingdom Metazoa; phylum Chordata; class Amphibia; order Anura; family Pyxicephalidae; genus Pyxicephalus; species Pyxicephalus adspersus. The sequence goes on along the minus strand of NC_092866.1, from coordinate 62,383,123 downwards.
TTGGGTGGCCTGCACAGAGCCCTGACATCAACCCAACTGAACATATTTGGGAGGAATTAGAATGACCTTGCCAACTAAGGTCTTCTCATCGAACATCAGAACCTGACCTCATAAATAAAACCCAGACACCTAACATCCCTTGAGAAGCCTTCCCAAGAGGAGTGCATGGAGGGACCAACTCCATATAAGTGGCCATGGTTTTGAAGTCCTAAAATCTCATTTGGGTGTGAAGGCCAGGTGTCCCCAATTGGTCATATATTGTACCTGAAGGTAATAAACCTACCCAATACTTAGTATGAACCTGACATGAATAAAAGATATTTGATACTAAATCCACTTTATTAGACCTTCCCCACCTTTTCCATGACACTTACTTATATGATCGATGGCTCCAGCGCAGAACTTGCCATAAAACTTCTTTGCCCCGAGACATCGGAGGTCGTGGATGGTGTAGGGCCAGAGGTGCAGGACGTTGTTTCGAGAGAAGGTGTCTCTTTTCTCCACCACAACCACTTTGGCTCCTAAACAGGCCAACTCAATAGCCGTCCGTAGTCCACATGGGCCTCCACCAATGATTAAGCACTGGAATAAAAAAAACAGACGGTAACGTTAGAACAAAGGAAGACTTTTCTCTATGATGGACTCAACGTCATATGAAATAAATTGAATGTAGAAAAGCTCTATAGAAGATCTGTCATGTTACTATTCCTCTGGTGACACCTGGACAGGAAATTCGGACAAAGTAGACACAGAGACAGCAAAGAAATTTTGCTGAACTTTTGACTTCCACACTTTATCAGGATGAGTAAAGTCAAACATGTAAGTTTCTCCAACCTTGGATTTCCAACCATCATTGTTTTCTATTGGAGACTTCAGAAACAGAAAAAGCTTAGTTCCCACTTGTCCCAGATCATTAAATCCATTATTGAAAAAGATGAAAGACTCCGGGGAGATTCACAGAGGGTATGTTTGGAAGAGTTACTCACTACACTTACATACTTCCCCCATAGCCAACAAGGGGCCCATGTGCACAACTGAGTTAGGGACCCCCTGCTGAACTGACTTGGAGCCACTGTGGTGCATCCATGGCACAAAGTTAGGGGCCCTGAGCCGTGACACACTTACCCCTCCCTATTTCCACTGCTGCTTCCACCTATAGGTTTGAAGGGGTCATCTCCAGGTTTCCAACCACATTCCAAAAACTTACAGGTAGGTGAATTAGTCTCCCACCATATTAGCCTTGGACTATGATAGGGGCATCAAGCCATTAAAGGGACCCCTCTCTCCCCAATATAAATGTATTGGTTATATATAATGCTATATAATGTCAGGAAGAATGTTTCCGGATTACATGTCTGTGCCAATTTTTTGGATTGGACCGGAGTCACCTTTGAATGAGAGTTGGAAGCACTGCTTGCACCCCCATCCTGTGTACTCAGCGCCGCCCGGAATTCCAGGCCTGTTAAAACATAGCTGGGTGTTGTGCTCATTAATCTTTGACATTAGACATCATCAGTACAATGGTTGGATGAGGTAAAGGGGTCGGCCATGACATTTTTGTGTTGTTACATCATCCCTGATACCGGAGGCACCCCACAAAATGCTGTCAGTGAGCGTGATAAGACCCCAGGGAGGTGCGGGCTCACACGACGCTTCATATCACTCTGCACCATGATGTAGAATGTTTACGTAAGTCCACTGTTTTATAGCAAACCTGTCATTATTGTGTACGCCATGCCAAAAAATGTTTCAGATACGGCAGGGAAAGGTTACAACATCTGTCAGCTATTTCTGTGACCCCAGCTTTTGCACTGGGGTGGGAAAAAAGGTGACCCCCCCCATCCCCCAAGTCCTCAGACAGCAGTAAAAATTTCTGGAGTTAGAAATTAAAATAAAACCCAGACACCCAGACAGTGCCCGGCTCAACCCAATATGTCACCTGTCAACCGAAAGTCCGGGGGTAAATGGCAGACAATAAATATGTAGTCTATACTTGGCATGCAAGGGGCAGCACCAACAACCACGTGCCAGGTTCCAGGGTTTGTACATCTTCTGTGCCTATTACAATGGGTTCCCACAATCCATGTGTTGCGTTCCCAGGTCTGCACACCTACTGTACCCATTATATGAGGATCTCAATATGCCTGGACAGAGTTTCCAGGGTCTGCATACCTGCTGTGCCCCTTATAGGAGGATCTCAATATGCCTGGACAGAGTTTCCAGGGTCTGCATACCTGCTGTGCCCGTTATAGGAGGATCTCAATATGCCTGGACAGAGTTTCCAGGGTCTGCACACCTGCTGTGCCCAATATGGGAAACCTTGCCGTCCTTGTGTTGAATTCCCAGGTGTGCACAGCTGCTGTGCCCATTATGGGGGGTTCCTGCAATGCCTGTCTTGGGTCCCCAGGTCTATACACATGCTGTGCCCGATATGAAGGACTCCCACCAAGCTTGTATAGGGTTCCCAGGTCTGCACACCTGCTGTGCCTATTATGAGGTGTGCCTGGCATCCCTGTGCTGAGTTCCTGGGTCTGCACACCTGTTGTGCCCATTATGAAAGGTCCCCAACAACCCTACACTGGGTTTCCAGGTGTGCACACCTGCTGTGCCCATTATGAGGTGTGCCCGGCATGTCTGTGCTGAGTTTTTGGATTTGTACACCTGTGGTGCCCGGTATGAGGGATTCCCACCCACCCTAGATTAAGCTCCCAGGTGTGCACACCAGCTGTGCCGATTATGAGGTGTGCCAAGCAACCCTGGGTCATCACACCTGTTGTGCCCATTATGAGAGATTTCTAACAACCCAGTCTGTACATTGTGTTTTATAATGCCACACTTAGGCCAGGGTCACACCTTCCTTTCAACCTGCCAGCCACTTGAACATTCGCACTCCAGCACTCGAGTTCTGGTTGTTAAAGAACATGCGTCTCCACATTTGACAGCTGCTGTCAGTGAACTTTTTTACACACCTAAGGGAAAATTCATTTTGCTCAGCTGACTTCAACCATTGAAATTCTTTGCATATGATTGGTTACACCACATTCTTTAACCTAATTGAGATAGCTCTGTTTGCAAATCAAACAAGCTAAATTCCTTTAGTAAATCGATTTCTGTGTTTAATTCATCTGAAGATAAAAGGAATGAGCTTCCATCTGGCAAGAAAACGAAACATGGGAGATGCAAAAGTAACAATATTACTTTGTATTACTCTCATCTCATCTGAACAGTGTTTATAAACCACCTGTCCTCATCTCTGACAGCTTGGAATTGGCAGCAAGTGTCATTGCAAACAATAGACAGAAAAGGTTAAATAGTATGTGCATTTCACAATCTGTATACATGATTAAAGTAATGGTTTTTATAAATTGATTTTTGACATCAGTCTATTATACTTAGGTTTTAGAATAGGAATGAAAAAATATGATCTGATATTATCAGGTTATAATTGATGATTTAAAAACTGGTGGTTTCTGCTAGTACTTCGGTCAATATTACAAAACAGGTCTGCACACCTACTGTGCCTATCATGAGTGGCCCTCACCAACCTTGTGCTCCCAGGTGTGCACGCCTGTTGTGCCTAATATGAGAGATCTCCAAAAACCCTACACTGGGTTCCCAGGTATGTACACCTGTTGTGCATATTATAAATGGTCCTCACCCGCCTTGTGCTGAGTTCCCGGGTGTGCACACCTGTTGTGCCCAATATAAATGGTCCTCACCAATCTTGTGCTGAGTTCCCAGGTGTGCACACCTGTTGTACCTAATATGAGAGATCTCCAAAAACCCTACACTGGGTTCCCAGGTATCTACACCTGTTGTGCATATTATAAATGGTCCTCACCCGCCTTGTGCTGAGTTCCCAGGTGTGCACACCTGTTGTGCCCAATATAAATAGTCCTCACCATCCTTGTGCTGAGTTACCAAGTCTACATATCTTCTGTGCCCATTATGAGTGGCCCTCACCATCCTTGTGCTGAGTTCTTAGGTGTACACACCTGTTGTGCCCAATATAAGGAACTTTTGCCATCCTTATGTTGAGTTCCAGATGTGCACACCTGTTGTGCCCAATATAAGGAACTCTTGCCATCCTTATGTTGAGTTCCAGGTGTGCACACCTGTTGTGCCCAATATAAGGAACTCTGCACACCTGTTGTGCCCAATATAAGGAACTCTTGCCATCCTTATGTTGAGTTCCAGGTGTGCACACCTGTTGTGCCCAATATAAGGAACTCTTGCCATCCTTATGTTGAGTTCCAGGTGTGCACACCTGTTGTGCCTATTATAAGCTGTACCCAGCATGCCTGTGCAACGTTCCTAGGTTTGTACACCTGCTGTGCCCATTATGAGGGTTCTCACTACCCCTGCATTAGGTTCCCAGGTCTGTACACTGGCTGTGCCCATTATGATGGGTTGGGCAAGGACCCCCATAACTCCCAGGTATTAGTTTTCATGCTGGTATGGATATCCTTTAGTTCCCAGCTCTGCCCACCCTCTGCTGAAGCCTGGAGGAGCTTTCATTCATTCTCATTCATTTAATGCTATGGAGAATATAAAGAGGACCTGTCACCTCCAGACTTCCTTTTTCATCCCAGCAGAGCACACCTACACTGGAAATATATGTAAAGAGCGGAGCGATCCTTTAAATAAGCAATATTTGCCATCATCATAACAATAAAAAAATGAATTTGTCAGCCGGAGTCAAAACCATTTCCTCAGCGGCGCTGGGCAGACGGGATTACTCATTCCTAAAAATACATTCCTCCTTCCAGAATCACCGATGACATGCCGTTCTCTATACACAAAGAAAACATGGAGCGGCCGGGATCAGCAAATCACAAAATCCTCAGCAGATGTTATCAATGAGAAGAGGACACCGGCTGGCAGGCGCTGCCTTTGATTAAGGGAACGGCGTGTTCACAATGTACTAAAGTGGACCTGTCATCAAAAATATATTCCAATGTAATGTTCATACGTGCCAAGTTATGTGTCGGTGTAACACTTCCAGGCATTTATTACTCCTCATAGAGATCACAGTAACTCCCCCCTCCCCCCAACAATAGCTTCATCTGCTTTTTCTGCACAATGACGGCACTTTCTTTGTTTGGGCATCATCCAGGCTCATCATTTATTACTTGGACTGAGTTGCTGGCTCAGGGATGACACCATCATGTTGATTCTTGGCTGTGTCTGCAAATGTCTGACACATATCCGCCTCTGCAGCAGCTTCTAACCTTGTTGCAATCTGATCATTGGGGAAGGAGAGACTGAGGAAATGCTTCTTTCTGCCTGCAGCAGACCAATGATGAGCCCCACTAGCTAATGTCCAGGCACATTATAATAGAAGCCACATTATTTTCTATTTCTAATTGCATTGTGATGAGACAATACAAAAGGTAACATAATACTCAGTATTGTTTCACCACCTTCTGTGAATCTCTGACTGTACATGTGAATCTCTCTCTGTTGCTTCAGAGGACATAAAAATAAAGTCTTCCCGCGACCGGCAGGTGGAAATTCTGATTCTTCGTTGTCACACTTTCCCAGCGACCCGAGGACTCTTCAGCCAGCAGAAAAAAATAACATTGACACAACACAAGAACACGACGTGCCCAGCTCCATCCATAGAGGATGAGACCAGGAAATCCAAACTGATTCCTGCCCCTGAATATGATTGCATTTGGTGCCATTTATCACATTTATTGGCGTGTGCTGATACAGGAAATGAGGAGAAGTTACAGAGAGCTGATGGGGGCCAATGTGCACTCCATGTAAACTGCGCCAACACTACGAGTAAAGACATTAGACAAAATGCTCATATCAATAGCAAAATGGTTGGGGTAGAGTTCAGGTTAGTATTTGGGTGAAAATTAGGGATAACATCTAGGATGGAGTTCAAGTATGAATTAGCTTCATCTTTAGGGTCAGATTTGGGGTGTGAAGGTACCTGTAGGGTTAGAGTGATGGGTTGGTGTAATCTTTAGGGTCAGAGATGGAGTTAGTTTTATCCTTAGGGTTAGAATTGGGGGTTGGTGTTATCTTTGGGGTAAGAGTTGGGGTTAGTGTTATCTTTGGGGTCAGAGATGGAGTTAGTTTCATCCTTAGGGTTAGAGTTGGGGTTATCTTTGGGGTTCCAGTTGGGGTTAGTGCCACCTTTAGGGTCAGAGTTGGGGTTTGTATTATCTTAAAGGTCAGAGTTGAGGTGTGATGTTATCTGTAGAGTTGGGGGTTGGTGTTATCTTTAGGGTGGGAGATAGGATTAGTTTCATCTTTAGGGTTAGAGTTGGGGTGTGATGTTATCTGTGAGGTCCAAATTGGGGGTTTGAGTTATCTTTGGAATAAGAGTTGGGGTTGGTGTTATATGTAGGGTGAGAATTGGGCATTAGGGTCATCATTAAGGTCACAGTTGGGATTAGTGTTTTCTGTAGGGTCAGAGCTGGGGGTTAGTGTTATCATTAGGGTCAAAGATGGGGTTAGTTGCAACCTTAGTGTTAGAGTTGGGGTTTGTGTTATCTGTAGGGTCAGAGTTGGGGGTTAGGGTCATCATTAAGGTGACAGTTGGGGTTTGTGTTATCTGTAGGGTCAGAGTT
>NC_092866.1:62362333-62376352 GCF_032062135.1 Pyxicephalus adspersus | reverse complement strand
TGTTATCTGTAGGGTCAGAGTTGGGGGTTAGGGTCATCATTAAGGTCACAGTTGGGGTTTATGTTATCTGTAGGGTCAGAGTTGGGGGTTAGGGTCATTATTAAGGTCACAGTTGGGATTAGTGTTATCTGTAGGGTAAGAGTTGGGGGTTAGGGTCATCATTAAGGTCACAGTTGGGATTGGTGTTATCTGTAGGGTCAGAGTTGGTGGGTTAGCGTTATCATTAGAGTCAGACACGGGGTTAGTTTCATCGGTAGGGTTAGAGTTGGGGTTTGTGTTATCCGTAGGGTTAAAGTTTGGGTTGCCATTGTTAATCATGCTCGATTTGTCCCGGATCCAATTATCTTTCTGCCCCCCCCTCTATTGCCTGTGAGCACATTAATACTTTCCGTGGTCTCTGCTCTGTCTCCCCAAGTGGTGCTGTCACCCCTCTTTCCTCTGCCATATGGAATAATGAAAGAATGAAGAGTTCATGTTTCAATGTACAGATACTGAATATTTTATTTATTATCTCCCCGGAGTTTAATATTAAAGTAATGACCCGCTTTTTAATTTGAGGAGAGCTCTAAATCACCTCTGACGCGCAGTAAAAAAAAGCTCGCCGGTATCCCACAGAGAGAAGATTTTTGGAGAGGACCCAGCCCGAATTCCTGGATGATACCCAGCTGCTAAAATATCTTAATCACTGAAAGCAAACAGGAGCTGACGGTCTGTACAGAGGAACAAGATGGACGCCCTCCCGCCACCTTCATCATAGGAGGTCCAAAGCCTGACAAATGAACCCGTCCAAATAAACGGATCCCTAACTCAGATTGGAGGCAGATTGTCCGAAATTGAGGACAGGTGGATTTCATGCGGGCTTTGTAGAGGCTGATCTGCTGATCTGTTCATTTTCATCACACGAAGCTGCCCAGAGGCATAAATAGGGTCAGCTGGAAGGTTCCTACAAACACACAGCGAAGACACCTGAACAAAGACTGGAAAACCATGACAACCTCAAAATATTAACAAACGGAATCTGGAAGGAATTGAAAAAAGCCACCGAGCGTAACAAAAATATGGCGAATCCGAGGAAAAATTCCAATCTGAAAAAAAAATGGAAGTTTTGTTGGGTAATATGATCAGCTTGTTGGGTGAATGTGATCAGCTTGTTGATTCTATACCAGGCTTGCTTGACCTTTTTCACATAGGTAAACCCTGTAACAACTTTTGGCTACAGATAGCTAAAAAGATTATTGGTGTCAGCTAAACTGACCTGGGGGGCACAAATTGCTCAAGGAACCCCCAGCAACCTCTGGAGGAACCCTAGGGGAAGCTTGGTTGAGAAACACCGGTCTACACTATGCTTGCCATTGGGCTCTACAAAAGTGCCAAACAACGATGCAATTTCTGTAAGACATGGTAACCAAATGTTTTTGCTTAGGGTTAGAGTTTGGGGTATTGTTGGGATTAACATTAGGGTTGCCATTGAGGTCTCCAAAGGCACCAGTTCAATGGATTTTCTGTTGGACATGGCCACCACATGTTTTAGCTTAGGGTTAGGTTAGAATTTGGGGTATGGTTAGGGTTAACATTAGAGTTTGAGTTCTCCAAAGGCAGCAATCCAACAACGATGGAACTTCTGTTGGACTTGGCATTCGCATGTTTTTGCTTAGGGTTTGGGGTATGGTTAGGGTAACATTAGGGTTGCCATTGGGGTGTCCAAAGGTGCCAATACAATAACAATGGAACTTCTATAAGACATGGCGACCACATGTATTGGATTAGGGTTAGAGTTTGGGGTACAGTTAGAGTTAACATTATTGTTGGAGTTCTCCAAAGACACCAATCCAACACCGATGTGACTTCTGTTGGTCATGGTGATCACATGATTTTACTTAGGGTTAGAGGTTGGGGTATGGTTAAGGTTAACATTTGGGTTGGAGTTAAGGTTAATGTTGGTGTTATCATTTGGGTTCAAATTCCAGATGGCTTTGGGGTCGGAGTTAGGCAATGTTCAGAATGCTGATGAGGTTGCGGTGTGGTTACCACTTCCTTACCCCAGTGAACTTTATACTTGGGAGAGGCGCCACATGTAGCATCTCACAATGGCAACCCAATAAGAATGAATAGGGGCAACAGTGAGACTGCCTGCTGTAAAATGTGCAGACATTGTTTTTTTGTAAACCAATGCAGCAGTGCAAGTAGCTGAGAAGCCAGAAGCTGCATAGGAACCCCAATTCCCAATGCAAATCTGAACGTAGCATTATGATATATTAATTTCATCTTCAGGGTAAAAGTTTGGTTAATATTTTCAGAGTTCACATAATGCAACCTTTGGTGTCTCTGAAGGTGCCAATTCAATGAAGTTTTCCCATTATACAAAACTTTTTTTGTCTTTGCCTTGAGATACACTTTAAATATTGCACTTTGCCTTGGTAAATATACCAGCCGGTGTTCAGACAACTTACACCAGGAAACTGGCAAACGATCAGCTTTGGGAGGGGCACCCAGCCACCCCAGCCAGGAAATTGCACCATGTCTACAATGTATGCTGCAAACAGACAGACGGAGCTTCAAGATCTGCCAACTTCCTCACTTATCGGAAGAAAAATAAAGAACGTTTCCAGGATACCGACAACAAAACCATTGCCTGGGACATCCTGTGCTTACATGATGGGTCTGTGCAGCACATAACGCTGGCTGTACTACCCATCCTTTACAATATATATGATATTACCTCCCGGGTTTAAAATTATATAGGCCCCCTGGTTTGACCCATCCAGGCATGGAATTCTAAAGGTGTCTAGTGGTATTTGGCTGTGCCAGCCTGCCTTCTTCCCATAATGCACCCTGCTGCCATCTCTCCCCTAGGTAAAGCCCCACCTGGCCAGCCACATGATCTAAAAGGCAATGCGATTGATCAGACCAGGCCATCGTCCTCCATTGCTCCATGGTCCATTTCTGATGCCCATTGTAGAAGAAGGTGGTGGGTGATGGTCAGCATGGGCACTCTGGTCTGCAGCTACCCAGCCCAATGCATGGCAAGCAGCAATCCCCTCTGTGTTCTGACTTTTTTCTATTATGGGCAGCATTAGGATTTTCAGTATTTTGGGCAACCATAGCATCATTAAGCCTGGGGCACCCTGACCCGGTGCTGGTTCTCCAGTTGTCTTTTCTTGGACTGGTTTTGGCAGGGACAAACCATTGTATACACCCCATGATACCCGCTGGTTTGGAGAGGCTCTTCCCCATTGTCCAGCCATCACAATTTGGCCCTTGTGGTCACTCAGAATATCCAAATATCTGTCCATTTTTCCTGCTTCCAACGTATCACGTGCTCATTGGCTGCCTGTAATACCCCACACCCCCATTAGAGGTCACTGTAACCAGATCACCATTTTTATTACCCCCCCACCTGTTCGGAGTTTAATGGCATGGCTGATCACCGTATTTATCTGAGTGTCTATACACCGTACATATATGTGTATATACATTGCACCCTGCCAGCCATCCCGACACCCGACGCTCTCACTCCCCAATGATAAATATAGCCAGTAACTCTAGAGCAATACATCTGGAAAATGAGTTTGCTATTTGCAGCCATCACCCATAGCAAAAACTGCTTTGTGCAGCGGCTGTCCGGACTCTGATACCATGCAGCTAATGGCCTTTGTCTGCTAGAAGCACGGCACCAACTTTGTTCAGACATCATCTATGCTAAGTTAAGTTGGCAGCTCGGAGGTGACACAAACAGCCATTACCTAACAACATGCATGCTTCATACTGTCTAGGGGGAATACATTTGGGGGAAATGGAAAAGGATCTGGGGGTTCTGGTAGATCATAGACTTAATAACAGCATGCAATGCCAAGCTGCAATATCTAAAGCTAGTAAAGTAATTTCTTGTATTAAAAGAGGAATAGACTGCAGAGATGGAGACATAATCCTGCCCATGTACAAAGCATTGGTCACACCACATCTGGAATATGCAGTCCAGTTTTGGGCACCAGTTCACAAAAAGGAAATTGTTGAATTGGAGAGAGTGCAGAGAAGGGCAACTAAACTAATAAAAGGAATGGAGGAGCTCCGCTATGAGGAGAGATTAGCTGAACTGAATGTATTCTCCCTTGAGAAGAGACGTATAAGGAGGAATATGATCACCCTGTGTAAATATATAAATGGTCCATATAGAGAACTCTCTTCCCAATTATTCACTTTGAGATTGTTACAAAGCACAAGGGGGCGCTCTTTGTGTCTGGAGGAAAAGACGTTTATTCTCCGGATAAGGAAGGGATTCTTCACTGTAAGGTCTGTGAAAATGTGGAAGATGTGGAGTTCTTTGAATTGGTTTCAGCAACTACTATAAATTGCTTTACGAAAAAGCTGGATGATTTCTAGAAGCTCAGAATATAACTGGGGATTAAAGCTTTAAAGTAAAGATAACAGTGACTGCTGATCCAGGGAACATCCGATTGTCTCATGGGATCAGGAAGGAGTTTTTTCCCCTGTTGAAGCAAATTGTACCAGGGTTTTTTTGCCTTCCTCTGGATCAATTATGTCTTATAGGGTTTTATATCTGGGATATGTTTATTTCCCTAGTGGTTGAACTTGATGGACTTTTTTCAACCTAACTTTCTATGTAACTATGAAACCATGTGCTTTGCTACAAAATTACAATATTGCATGCTGATCACTGAGAGGAGACTGGAGGAATGCTGATTTCTGCATGCAGCAGATTGATGACATCACAGCAGCCTAGGCAATGTCACTGGACTGTGGAAAGTTTTAGTTGTTCCCACAGACCCTGAGACCTTTTCCAAAGAATGATATCACCATGCAGAATGGTGGAAACTCCACACGCAACCAGTGAATGATGTGATAAATAAAATATGTTATTTCACCCCCTCCCCCATGTCCCCCTGGTTCAGCAGAAAGCCGCTGGCAGGACACCGTCACTCCTCCCGGGGTTATATTTAATACATTTGGCAGGGGACAAAATCATTTCTTTATTGAGCGCCGTGCCAAAAAATGCCGGTGATGCAACCCAACAATTGGAGGCGAATTACCCGGATGATGAATGCGCAGACAAGAGATTGTGGACCACAGCGTGGAAAGGAGAGACAGAAATACCAATTTGCTGTGCTGCAGTGACATTTCTAGGGGGAGAATTTTCCATCGGTGGCTCGCATGCGTCACAATTTTATTTCATCATTCCAAGCCAATTCCCGACAATTTTTTTTCTTGCATGTTAATATATAAAGAGGTGTCTGTGTTTCCTTGGATTCAACTTCCTGTTCATTTTATGGGTGTCACACAGAACAGGAAGTCAGAAGAAAAGAAGCATAGAACTTAAATCAGAACTCAAAATGAAAATAAATAGTCATTAAATGACAAATACTTTATGTGCATTAGAAGCTGCAACAAGTCAGAGCCTGCCTCATTCCCTAGCCCCTCCCTCCAGTCTGATTGTCCCTGGCTCCGCCCCATCATTCATTGGATTTCTTCAATCAGGGAGTCTCAGGATCACGTGTGGGCGTTAACTAGGGCAGTCTTCATGCAAAGGAAGAAATGCCCACTCCTCCAGTTCCACCTATCAGTGCCTTTTGATATTTGCATAACTCCTCCCAAAAGCCAGCCCACTGTTTGCCATATATGGCACCTTGCTGGCCCCTCCTACCAGCCAAGACCATGCCTAGCATGCATTGAGAGGCACAGAGACCCAGTGAAGACATCACCAGATTTAATTTAAAGGTATAAAACGTTAATAGAAAAATGTTAATGGGGGGGGGGGCAAGGAAGCCAAAATCTCAGCAGATTGAATTTTGTGAAATCTTTTTTTGAGAGGGTCAACTTACTGATTTTTGTCCACCAATTTTTTTACATTAAATGTTGATATGCCTGCGGAGAATTCAACTTAAAAATAAAACAGCCCCCCCCCACCCTCTGGTGACTGATGGATTCTCCATGCCGTCTCTATATTGCTCATTCTTTCTAGGCTCTATATGCTGAAAGATGACCTGACCTGGTGTCACCGAGCAGCCAATCAGCCGCCCCGGGAACTCATTCTGTAACTGTATCACCCCCACCCCCCGGCAATATACAGAACCTCAGCACTTTCCTCTTCGGATCACTTTGCTACCGTTTCTATAAAAAGGATTTTCCCAGGGGGAGGGGGTCAACCCTTCTCACCAGCACCCGAGTGCCAGAGACCCCCTATAAACAAATGTAGAGAAAGCGGTCAGCTGCACCGCCATGACCCTAAATGACAAACCTATAGGTACTCTATGGGGTCTGTTTATAAAGCAGTGAATCTGACATTCACTAAAACATTCCCTGATGAAGAATCAACTGCCATTGAAACACATGGACCTGGAAGATCTGCATACTATTTTGGTCCTGGGGTGGATTTTTATTTTGCTGGGAGCCGTCTGCTGCGGAATATCGGCGCTCCCTGATCAAGTTTCCTTGTTGCTGAAACCTAAGAGGCTGAATTATTCAACGACAAACAACCGGCAGCTGCTGAAATCCCCAAGAAAAATAAGCAGATCCCATCCCGAGCCTCTTATGTCTGCCGGTCCTTCGGGTGGTCCAATCAACATCGGCCATGCCCCCCCCAACCAATTGGCTGCATCGTCACTGCACATCATTGGTCAAATGATGAAAAGTTCCCACATGCCAAAGGGTGACAACGCATTGGGAGATTGGGGAGGCAGAGACAAAGGTTGTCACCCTCCAAACACAGAGCCGGATCATCCACAAGGCAACCTTAGCCAAGGGTATGGGGCCAGTGGATGTCCAGGGTGCCCTATACATCCTCCATGTTGCCATAGGCCCATCTGCCATGTCAGTACAGACAAGGATAGAGCGGCGGTGTTATCAGGAGGGGAGGGGGTGCAATATTGCTGTCTTCCCCAGGGCCCCTTATTGCCTCCTATGGCACCCACATGGTCTCCCATCCAAGCTCTGACTCTGCTCAGCTTCCAAAACCAGGAGGAGATCTGGCACAAGGGATAACATACAAACTCCATGCAGATGTTGTCTGGGTGACGTATCCTGGGACCCCAGTGCTGCAAGGTAACAGTGCTAAACCCCTGTACTAATACATATTACATAAGAATATACGAGATGCATTGGGGTCTTTCTAGGAAGCCTGAATCTGACATTCACCAAACATTCACTGGCAGTGAATCTTCCAGGTCCATTGTTTTCAATAGGAGTAATTTCCCACTGTGTACACCAACAACAGGCTTGCAGCTGATCTTAACTTTGCCAACCACCCAACATAAATGGGTGAACTACTGTTTGCTGACACATTCACCCATCTAGCCCACAAAGCAATACAAAGTGAATCAATATTTTGGCCAGAGATTCACCCCATATCCAGTCGTGCACTGATGAGCCCAGACGCTACCACAGGTGTCTTTTTTTTTTTTCTTGGAAATTTCCAAGCAAAGAATAAATCTAATATAATTCCTTTTCTAAGAAGAAAAAAACAGAACACAGGAAAGTTTTCTCCGCAATTATACGATGCGTCAGATCCAATTACGGCGAAGCGTCACATGACGCGGAGTAACACAAGACGTTCTGTTTCTTGCATTATATTCCTAATGCGATCAGTTTATTGTTGTCACCACACACGCAGCTCTGGACAGGCGTCGCATTATTTCCCATCAGATACGGTCACGTCGATGGAGGCGCAGATTTCATTTAATGCTTCGCTCGTGTTTCGCTAATCGAATGCGCTGAGCTCAAAGTGAACCCCAGATCTGCTCCTGAGCAATGCGACTCCCCCAAAATATTAAATCCAGAAGTTCCCGAGCATAAGGAACACAAAAGCTGAAGTATGGACTTCGGATTGAGATCCCAACCCAGAGTGCCCCCTATTTCTATAGAAATCTATGGAGGGGAATTCATCACACGGGGAGGGGGAAAGGGTTAACCCACACTTGTATGTTCACTACATAAAACACCATACATACAATGTAATACAATATAATATATATAATACAACACCATGCATACAATGTAATATAATATAATATATACATACATAAAACGCCATACATACAATTTATATAATATAATACATGCATAAAACACAACACATACAATGGAATACAATATTATATATACAATACAACACAATACCATACATACAGTGCAATGCATATAATACATATATACGAGGGGGTGCTGAGAAGTTCCTGGCTTTGCCCCCTTCCGGATGAAATAGAATAATGAGTATGGGGGCATATGACAGCCTAATATCTTTGTATGTAACTGTGCAAATATCAGGTCTTTGTGATTCCTAAAACTGTTTTTTCTTTTAGTGAGAAGCTGTGATGGCAGAGGCACAAGCAAGTTCCATGTCGTTGGAGTTACGGGTCGTCATGAAGTTTTTGTTTCTCCAGGGAAAGCCAGCAAAGGACATTCACACTGAGATGTCACAAACACTGGGGGAGAAGTGTCCTTCCTACAGCACTGTCATAACCTGGATATCTCGTTTCAAGACCGGGCATTTCACCGATGAGCCCCGCAGTGCGCGCCCCCCAACCTCAACTGACCCGGCAACCTGCGATTCTGTCCATGGGCTGATTATTGAGGATCGGTGAATATCCGCAAAAAAGATCGCCCAGATACTTGACATCCCACGGAGCGTGTTGGGTTTGTTATCACCACTATCCTAGACATGCGCAAGCTTTCAGTGAAGTGGGTGCCGAAATGTTTGAACAGTGATCAGAAGAAGGAACGAGTTGAAGCATCCAAAGACATTTTGGCCATTTTGAAGCTGCACAGGATTTTTTGGCTAGGTTAGTGACTGAGGATGAAACCTGGCTCCACATCTATGATCCTGAAACCAAGGAACAGTCAAAGGAATGAGCGGGTCCCCACGGCCGAAGAAGTTCCAAACCCAAAAATTGGTCATGGCGTTTGTTTTCTGAGACAGACGGGTTTCTGTTGGTGGACTACCTACCTCAGGGCTCTAGTATCACCAGACAGTATTATGCTAACCTCCTGGACCAGCTGAAGGAGGCAAATAAGACGAAATGCTGCGGAAAGTTGGCCAAAGGGATCCTTTTATTGCAGGACAATACACCTGTGCACACGTCCAACGTTGTGGCTGCCAGATTGAACACCCTGGGTTTCCTATTGGTCCACCATCCCCCTACTCACCTGACCTGGCCCCTTCGGACTATTATCTGTTCCCGAATTTGAAGAAACACCTGAGGGGGTAACATTTGAGGACATTTCTGACGTCAAAGATACTGCTGAGAGCTGGTTTGCGGCCCAACCAAAGGACTTTTATTTGAACGTTCTAGAAAAGCTGCAACTACGCTGTACCAAGTGCATCAGTCTCGGGGGAATATGTTGGATAAATGTGTTATTTCATAACTCTGGCTCTCTTCTTTCTGGGCAAAGCCAGGAACTTCTCAGCACCCCTCGTAGATGAAGTAGTTGGGATCATTGGGGGGGATAAGGGGTGATAATGAAGAATAAGATGGTCAGGGTGGGTTTAAAGAGAACCTGTCACCTGTCAGCTCCGCTGCCAGCTGGGCACTGTGATGATGAGGATGAGATGGTCAGAGTTGGGCTTTAAAGAGAACCTGTCACCTCACCCGAATTCTTCATTTCCTGCTTTAATTCCCTAAACTGACCCACAGCAATTAAACCCGAACAAACAGACGCAAAACAAACGTGACAGATATAACGGCGGCACCGCTTTAAGGATTCCCTGCGTCTGACAACCCAAATCTCCCCGGTGACAGCGCCAGAAAGCGGAGATTACACGGATTATGTTGCGGCCAAGGAATGCGATTTCTCAAACACACAAAGTGTCAGGTTGAGTCAAACGCTCGCTCGGCATGATGAAGTGATCACGAAGTGACCCTGTAAGGGCTGACGGAGCGCCATCCCCAGGAGGGAACCCGACGGATAAAAATGTACCCCGCCCCCCCCCCTCAGAAATGATGATTTATCCCAGAGGGTGACTCAACCCAACAAAAATGTATGTTTAACGTTTGGCCGAATCCAGGAAAATGCGACGGATCGACATGCTTCGTGCTTTCTACATAAATGGAAGCGGAGGAAGCTGATTGGACGCCTGACTGGCGGTCGTGGCCCTGAGACGGAGCGATGTGATGGCGACTGAGCGCAACCAGCAAAAAATCGGAATGTTATGAGAGATTCACCGGCTATAGATAAATACATTCACGGAAGATTAAAAAAATTAAACTTCAGGTAGTTGCGGAGATGCTAAGGTTGCAGCAAGCAGGGGGCGCCGCACTGGAAATGATTTGTAGTCACTGCCATTGGTCTCTGAACTAGAAGTTGTGAATACTCCAGGAGAGTCAATGTCATTGCATGGCTCCTCCCCTTTTTGAAAGTCAATTTCCGCACTGGGGCATGTTTAAATGTTGCCTGTGCTGTCCCAGCTTCTCAGCTCCTCCCCTTCTTGAATAACCTTTCCATAAATTACTTTTGTCCCCTGCAAGGTTTTATAAATTCGCTAGAAAATGTGACTACTCCAATGGAGTCAACAGCCCCCTCTGGGCTGTCTATTTATGTTCTGTGCTGGCCTAGCTCCTCCATTCCTCCCCTCCCTACTTTTTCTTTCCATCAATTATTTCTATTTGTCTACAATAAGTCTCTGAATGTGCTTGTAAAGGTTTATTCCATAATACAGCCCCTCTCCTCACAAATCATAACCCACCCCCTCAGGGGCGTGTCTAAATGTAATATGTGCTGGCCCAGCTCTCCTGCCCCTCCCTTCTCTACATAACCTTTCCATCAATTATTTCTATTCACTTGCACTGTGCCCCTGAACTTGGTAGAAAATGTGACTACCCCAAGAGAGTCAATTCTATAGCATAGCCCTCCCCTTTTAAAAAGTCAAAGCCTATTCCCCTCAGGGGTGTGTCTAAGTTTTTCCTGGGCTGGTCTAGGTTGTTTGCCCCTCCCCTGCCTACATAACCTTTCCATCAATACTTTCTATTCACCTGCATTGTGCTTCTGAACATGGTAGAAAATGTTGCTGCTCCAGTACAGTCTAATCCTTTAAAAAGCCCCTCCCCCTGTTACATTATAGCCTTCCCCTTTTCTGGGCGTGTCTAATCATTGCCTGTGCTGTCCCAGCTCCTCCAACTCTCTGCTCACCTCCTTAAATACATCTTTTATGTAGCCACCAGGGAGGTAAAGAGAATACAAACTGAATGGCAACTCTGAGTTTGCTGGGGTTGCTGTTTGAGACACACATCAGCAGTCCTTTTTCACCCAAGATTCACTCAAATACCCAAAATGCACATACTTTCCTCTTTACCTTCATTTTTTAAAATAATGAAACTGATACTCACTGAAACATTCTCTGGTGAAGAATCAATCTCTACCATTGAAAACAAATAGCCCTGGAAGAATCTCCACCAGGGAATGTTTTGGTGAATGTCAAATTCACTGTTTAAAAAACAGATCTTTTGGATTCTGTTACAATGTATCAGTAAATGTCAATCATGTGGACAAGTTGATTCACAAATTTTTTAATTGAACCCATTACGAAAAATGTGTGCATTTTGAGTACACATTGGGTGAATCTTGGTTTTGGTGAATCTTTTTAGGTTGGAAAGTTTTTTAATCTTCTTGGGAGAAAAATGTTCCAAGCATTTTTAATTCCAATGTAATAATATTGAAAGCCCCCGGATATTTACAAAAACAAACAAAAAAAACAAATATGCCTGAGGGTGTCCCTGTCTATCAATGACAATGATTTACTCTTTTTACAGCCTGATGTTAACTTTCAGCTGGTGTGTACATTTTTTTATACATACATTTTATTTTTAGATTTTCCCCAATTCTAGAAATCATGTGATCGTCCTCACCTTTGTGCCCAGACACGCCTTCCCCTTCTTGTAATCCTTCAGGCCGTACCGCTTGTCTAGCTTATTCCATAGGGCCTTGGCCTTCCAGCTGGTCACCTTGGATTTGAGCCTGCTGTAGAAGTGCCGGTGGTCCCGGGGGTCCAGCTCCAGCTGTCGGGTTAGGATGTTGAAGGCCTGCAGGGTTCCTTTGCATGTTGTGGCCTGGATAAAGTTCTCGAAGAGCTGCCCGGCCTGGCCCTGCTTCTCGTCATCGTTCTCTCCCATCATTCACAGCGTCTGCCCGCACCGCGGGGGTTCTACATGAAGCGGGAGAGGGCGTGGTCCGCACAATTCTATGACACCTGCAACCAGAAACAAAAAAATGCGTCAGGACGGCTGCAACTTCTGCGGATTTCTGATTTTTTTTAATTCAAAAAGATTCCGACCAATAAAGAGAACCTGTCACCAGCTCTTTGCCAATTGTTTCCTATCCATTTGCAATGAGCCCCTGAACTCTGACTAATAATCTAGCATCTCCCCCTATCTTCTTTAAAAGCCCTCTCTTGTTCTGGATGTGTCTAATTATTGTACGTGCAGGCCTAGCTCCTTAGCCCCTCCCCTTTCTAAATAATTGTATTTTATTATACATAGGGGAGGCTCTAAATTTTACAAACACCCATATACTGTACACACATCCTTTAGTCTGGACTGAAATTCCTTACTCTGATTTCACTGCACACTGTTGTCTTCTCATAATGTGCATTTGAAGCTGCAACAAATCAGGGCCCACCTTCTTTTCCTGCCTGGAGAAAGTCCAGCATCAGCTAGCTCCTCCCTCCCAATCCTGAATGTCTTTGTTCCCGCCCCTTTCATTTACTGTATTTCAGTCCTTTCAATCATAAATCTCAGCATGTGGGCGTTACCTAGAGTGTCTTTATGTTACCTAGAGTCTTTATGCAAATACAGCCTGCCTGGAAACGCCCACTTCTCCAGATTAGCATCCACCAATCACGGCATTTTACTATTTGCATAACTCCTCCCAAAAGCCAACCTGCTGCTTGCACAAGGGCTCCTCTTGGGAGAAGTAATAAGGTCAGGTGCTGTGATGTCATGAAGCTATGTACAGCCCCTGCTGGCCCCTCCCACCAGCTCTGATCTGCCTGCATTACATAGAGAAGCACAGAGACCCAGCGATGACATACCGCTCTATAAAATCAAGGTATGTAAGGGGGGAAGGGGGGGCAGAGATTGGCAAATATAGACAGATTTATCCATGTGCGGGGTGGGAAGAATTAATCTGGAATAACAGAGGGGGGGGGGTCAGAACGGGATAGAGGTACAGTCCAATCAAACAGCTCAATGTACCGATCCCAGAAGGACAGCTCCATCCTTATTCAGGAATTACCCAGAGTCACCGTCTGCTACCTAGACTGAGGTGCCGGCTCAGAGATGTCATGTGATTGTACACAAATGCCTGACACAGATCATACTGCTACACTGTTCACATGGACAGAAAGAGACTGAGGAAATGCTTCCTCCTGCCTGCAGCAGACCAATGACATCATCACCAGATTCATGGACAGCTTGGGGAATCTTTTTTTGGAAAATGATAATGTTGCTGAATTTCAGTCAGCTTTTTTTTTTTGTAATTGCAGACTTGTGAATCCAGCGCAAAGTGTAATTTGTCAGATTGCAGTCCTTGATATAGTCCGCGCTGCACCTGCTTATTACGCGAGCGCCGCTGCTGGAATTTGTGGTGAGGATAGAAAAAAAAATGAAAAGTCAGCAATGGTCCAAAAAAAGTCTGAAAATAATTTGTTTAGGGTCGGTGTCGGGCCAGGCGTTCCAAACCACACCAAGACAACTCCTTGTAAACGCAGCAGACTTCACCAGGCGGAAATCTCCCCGCAGACATTCACTGAGCGCGCAACTTTCTTTAATGGAAGAAAAGAGGACCTGTCACTCAGCACAGTCTGAATAATGCAATCCAAAATAAAAGGTGATTGGCTGCTGTGGATGGCGCCGTATTGGGTGGTGCTCACAGTTGGCTACATTCACCATTGCCAGTGATAACCATGTGAAACATTCACCAATATTCCTTTAAATTCTTTTAATAACTTTCCTTGTGCGTGACACTGAAAGCTGCCTGGCAGGACCTCCGGTGACCCCGGAGGAAATGAAATCACTT
>NC_092866.1:62330118-62361554 GCF_032062135.1 Pyxicephalus adspersus | reverse complement strand
AAAAAACCCTACACATTGCCTATAAGCAAAGATCACATGACCGAATGCCTTTTTTGCCCGTTTGCTACCATTTTAAAGTGACATTACCAATGGAGACTACAGGCCCCCTTGAGGCCCTACTGATGGACAACCATAGCATAACATTCTCTGTAAGGAGGGATCACATGACCAAATGCCTAGTTTTGCACATGCAGAAATGCCTAGGCTTGCCCAACATTTGCCACCATATTGAGGTGATATTACCAATGGTGATTTCAGGACCCCTTGAGGACTCTACTAATGAACAACCAATGGACAACCATATCATAACCTATACATTCCCTATAAGGAATGATTACATGCAGAAATGCCTAGGCTTGCCCAATGTTTGCCACCGTATTGAGGTGATTTTACTAATGGAGCCATCAGGACCCCTTGAGAACCTTACTGATGGACAACCAATGGACAACCATAAAATAACTACTACATCTACAGCACTACAGCAATCACATGACCAAATGTTTAGGTTTGCCCAACATTTACCACTATATCGAGGTGATATTACCAACAGAGACTTCAAGACCTTTTGAGGAACTTACTGTTGGACAACTAATAAACAACCATGAAATACCCTACACATTCCGTTTAGGAGGTCACATGACCAAATGACTAGGCTTGACGTGTGCCACCATATTAACATTACCAATGGAGACTACAGGACTTTTGAGGACCTTACTGATGGACAACCAATGAACAGCCGTGAAATAACCTCTAAAATGCATAGAAGTAGAGATCACATGACCAAATGCATAGGTTTGCCACCATATTGAGGTGACATTACCAATGGAGACTATAGGATCTCTTGATGACTCTACTGATGGACAACCAAAACATTACCTATACATTTTCTATAAGGAGCGT
Organism: Pyxicephalus adspersus; assembly: GCF_032062135.1. Lineage (NCBI taxonomy): Eukaryota > Metazoa > Chordata > Amphibia > Anura > Pyxicephalidae > Pyxicephalus > Pyxicephalus adspersus. The sequence continues at coordinate 62,360,654 of NC_092866.1, read as the reverse complement.
ATTCCCTATACATGACCAAATGCCTAGGTTTCAAGGGTCAATGAAGCCATATTTGGTCACCATCGTCCTGATGGAGTATTTTGCTGATTGTTCGTTGGGAACCGGCGCCTGGATATTGTATTGTAGTTTCGACAGATCTCCTGGCACCGGCGTGTAAATAAATGACAAATCTATCTGATGAGAAAAGGCAGACATTGTATAAACCAACAAGGGAAGGTGGAAATCGGTGACAACCGTATAGATGTAATACAAGGTGGACTGAATAAGTCTGAGTTTGATGTGATCTCCAGCCAAGAACATCATTTACCAAGAAGTGAGAAGTCCCAGAGAGGGTCAGAACCGACCGTGATTGGGGTTGATAAGCTCCAGGCGTGTTCTGGTTGATTCTCAGCCAGGTCTGTTGCTTTACACATTCTCCGACGTATGATGGTGTTATCAACACGTATAAAACAGCAATACGTGGGAAGAGTAGAAACATTCCCTTTCGAAGTGATACCTTCATCATATTATGACCGTACTAGCTTGATTATATGGCCAAAAGAATGCCGAGCCTTGACCATGACGGCCAACAATATATGGACCTCCTCAAAATAATAGTTCAGGTGTCTCCAGTGAAAGTTGCTATTATTGCTACATCATACAAAGACATTTGTGGTCCCCTGACTTTGGGGTCACAGTCTGGTGAAGACCCTTTTCTGGTCCTGTGCCCCTCCAAAGACACCTCCATAAAGACTTGGTGTGATGAGTTTGATGTGAAGGAACTTCACAGAGCTCCGACCACAACCCTACTGTTGTCCCTACCTTTGGGATGACTTAGAACATGGATGGTGAAACAAATCTTCTCATTCAACGTCAGTTCCTGGCCTGACGAGGGCTCTGGAGCACAAATTCCCACAGACCGACCCAAAATTCTAGAAAAAGCCTTCATAGAAGAGTGGAGGACGCTTTAGACACAAAGAAAGGGCCCATTCCATATTACCGGACATGGTTTTGGAATGGGACATCCACCAAGCAATGTAGGTGTGATGGTCAGGTGGCCTTCAAGCCTTCCATGTATGTAGTAGAAGGACCGTGGGTAATCTTTGACTGGAGAAGATAGACTATCCATGGGAAAAGCTGGAGGATCCAGCAAAGCTGGAATGGATTTCTTGAAAAATGTGCATCTAGTTGGAAAATGTTTTCAGTCTTGAACCAGATCCATTTCAGGTTTGCTGGATCACCTAGGTTCTCCCATGATAGTCTATCTGAGGCAAGAACAAGATTTTTTAGCCATGTGTCGACATCAGTATATAATATTGATTGTTTTCTTGGCAGAGCCACCAATTTATGCAATGGATGATCAGTCAACTAGATTATATTTGACAAAAAAAATTGAATCTGATGAAATTTCTTTGAAATCTGAGGCACTCCTGATTGGTATGATCAATAAATTAATCAATACATTGATCAGGAACACCCAAATAATCACAACAAACTTTCCCTGCCCTCAGGTTAATATAAATCATTGTTTACCGTAACAACAGGCTGGCAGAGCGGTGTTGATATAGTAACCATCAGAGAGCCCTCCCATTGGCTGTTGGTTATTATAGACCACTCCCCAATTATCAGGGGGCGGAGTTTGTGGCAGTTGATTGAGTAAAGAACATGGATTCCCAGAACCAGGAATGTTCAGGTTTTCAAAAGGTTTTCATTCCACCTTTTTTTCCTGATGGATTGTAAAGATGACCCAGCATACAGCCGCCATTTCTGAAAGGGAAGCAGCCTCTTCTTTCTAGTTTTTCAGTGAACTGATAACGGGAGGTCCTCTTTAAATAAGGTGAACGAGGGCCAGGCCTGAGGCTGACTCCATCCCAAACACTTTAATCTGTCTGTCTAAACTTGGCAGGAAATCTTATTAAATTATAAGCTGCAGAAGTACCGGGGGCGGGGAGGGGGGAGGTGACTTCTGTGCCGCTCTGCAGGTCACGGGAAGGGAAAATTATTATTTTCAAAATGAGAACAAGCAACAGCCAAAGCGGCTCGGGAACGAGATGTTTCCCATTTGTTTCTTTCAGAGGAGCGGGAGAAGCTTATTGCTTGATGTGCTGCCAGCAGAATAGAAATGTATCTCTGGAAAGGCTTTGTGGGCTCAGGAAATTAGTGACCGTGATGGGGCCACCTCTTTTACAAAGCCGTATCTGAAAGCCAGTCAGTGACTTTGTCTAGGCCGAGATGACATCATCACTCTGCTGCAGGCAGGAGCAAGCATTTCCTTAGTCTCCTTATTTTAATTTTTGTAGCAAGGCTGCAGCAGGGGGCTGATCAGTGTCAAACATTTGTCACACTGTCTGACATTGTTACACTAACCCATTACTTAGCATAAATCTGATGACAGGTCCACTTTATGGAGCTGTCACATTGATCTCAGACAGACAGAGATCTGGAACCCGCAAAGCAAAGATTCACATGACCAGCTGTGAATGGGATGTCCTTACAGTTCGGCATTCTCCAAATGCCGAGTGAATGATAACAGAAAACATTTCTTCACTCCTACACCACCACTGCCTATGTGAGACTTTTTTTAAATGGTGGAAGACAAAATTCCTGGGAAAAACTGGGGGTGGGGGTACTACCAAAAAAATATTCTGCACAAAGATCATCTCTGAGGACCAATCACATGCAAACTTTTTTACATGGCTTCCATCCAATCAGATTGCACTTATGTGATAAAATTTCAGACTCTCAGACCAGAACTACATAACTGCATGCTGGCCACTCCCATCCACAGTCATTGGCCAAGCTATGACTCCGCCCAGTGCTGCTTCTACAATGAGAAGGGAAGGATCCAGAACAGAACATTCTCCCAGTGGGAAAAACTCCTCAAATCCTGCCAGAAATCTTTTGAACGCATGACTTCCTGTGCTCTCTGCTGACTGATATCAGTTATGTTGTTCTCGGCTATCCCTGAGGATTAAAAAACACCCCCACCTTGTGATATTATTATGAGGGGGGTTCTGCAGTCCTTTGGTTAGGTGACAACCTTGCTTAGTTATAGATACACCAGAGTGAGAGTTGTCACCCTAGACAGGAAGTGTGTACCTGGCATATCCTGGCCAAGCCTCAACCAATCACCTTTGCCCCGACACAAGTGACCAGTATAAATGTGTCCTGTATATCAGAATCAGATCTCTAGTTGCCAGGCAGATTTTTATCGCCCGTCTGCACATAAATCAGAAAACCACCAATCAGAATGCCTTCCATTCCAAATGTAAATCGGAATATTTTTCTTTCGCCTTGTGCCACGTTCTTCACTCACTCAATGCTCCCATTATCTGAAAAACAATTGACGCCTCTGTCTCACCCGCTGTGTGGGGGCATCTATTTATACCATGATGGGGAATTGGGCACAAGTCAAATCCTGCAATGTGCAAACAATGGAGAGACATTTCACAGTCAGTGCCGAGTAACCTGCAGTGGAAAAATCGGTGGCTCTCCTCTTTAAACTGCCAAGACTTGATCATGTGACCATTGGCAGGGCAATGGTCATGTGACCATAGCCAAAGCACTGGCAAGACAATGGCAATGCGACCAATAGCAAGGTGTTGGTCGTGTGACCATTTTCACTTTGCCATTATCCCATTATTTGTCCAATACCCGAAGATCAGTACAGACGATAGATTTTCCTCGACCTTACTCTACCATTGGCAATCTGGCAGTAGGGCACTCCCACTATCATGCTAACCAATGGAAACCCTAAGCAGTCAACACTAAAGCCCGCCCACTCTGTGCCAAGAGGTTCCGGGCATCCCAGAGAAGGATTTGGGCACAAATAAAAGAACGCTCCGACTAGCAATAGACAAGCCAATCTCAAGCCAAAACCAATCACTGTAGAAAGAGTACAGTGAGTGCGCTTTATTCTTTTATCACGTGTCCCCATTAGGAAGAGCTACTTTACTTCCTGTAAGGACAGGAAGTGATGAAAAATTGCTCTAACGGTGACGCAACCACATTTTTAGCAGCACTGGGAATGGATGGAACATTTGACAATGTCAGCAAGTGTTTCTCATCCAGGTGACAACCCTCCTATTATTTCCCCATTTCCTAAAGTGGTGTCACCTAAACAGGAAGTGAGGGAAAAGCAGTAAGGATAAAGAAGGAATGGGGATTTGGGTTTGAAACCAGAAGATCTGAAATACTCACAAATTTCCATCAATACAGCGACACCCCAATGCCTCCCTGCCCAGCCTGGTAGCATCTCAGTAATCTCCAAGCTTCGGGGCGGATTTAGGTGCCATTGTGCCCGTCAGTGGCGTGGATCCCTGTCCCCGGGGGCGGCCTGCTTTGTTCAGCTATCTTTAGTTCAATGTCAGAAGGGGGTCCTGGCTGCGGAGAGAGCTGAGTCCGCAGGCTCGGTATTGCCAAGTATGGCGGTGTGCCGGCCCGTTGTGCTCCCTGCACTCGGATGCTGCCTCTTATCAGGAAGTTTTGCTGCAGGAATGTGAGATATTCCAGGCATGAGATGACAAGTGCAGCTCTGCCCAGCACCATTGACCCCTCCATAGACAGGCTGGGGCAGGTCTGGCTGGACTTCTTCTGCTGACCGGCCAACAGCCAACCATTCACCCACAACCGGTGGCATCCGGGGCGGGCGCTTCGGTCAGGTTGGATGACCGTTGGTCTTTGGGTGCATGGAGGATGTTCAAATCCCAGCATTGAGGCCGGTAAACGTTGGATATTAAAGTATAATACACAGGAATGCCAAAAAAAGGCCGCGTATGGCTTCCCAACACCCCGTGCCCGATTGGGCTTTGATGCCCCATTGTCCCAACTGCCCAGATACACTTTTATCAAGCTACACTTGTTGTATGAGGGGCATTTTCAGTTTCTGCATTTGGGTAGGAAAAGGGGCATTTCCATTGCCCCAAAGGGTAGCAGATGATAGATAACTCAATTGGGGTATACCACCAATGGTGTGCCAATCCAGTCACCGCCTGCCCATTTCTGCTCATCTGTCCCTGGTCATTCCATCACCACTGACATTCCACCACTCCACCCACTCCCTGCTGATATATACCAGTGCCACCCACTTCCTGTCCGTGCCCGTCCACCTCTGCTGATCTTGACCACTAACAGTACATCGTCCCACCAAATATATGCCCATGTGCACTGACCTTCCCCTGGTGATTTCCACCACTAATGCTTCACCACCTAATCCCACTCACCTCTCTCTGGTGATTTCCACCAATCAACAAGCAATAAACAGCTATTTTTCATGCAAATGCAACCAATGGCAAAGCTTTACAATACATGGGCAACAAATGGGAAATTGATACAATATATGGGCAACAGAAAGGCAATTGCTAGAATACATGGGCAGGAAATAAGAAACTGTTACAGTACAAGGGCCATCGCTATAATACATAGCAATCAGTACCATACATGGGCAACAAATGGGGAATCATACCAATTCATGGGCAATAAATGGGCAATTGTTACAAGAAAAGGGCAACTACTGGGCAATTGCTATAATACTAAGACAACCCAGAAGAAACCAGTACAATACAAGGGCAACAAACAGGCAATCATTACAGTACAAGGGCAACAAATTGGCAATCCTTAAAATACAGGGCAACGAATGGGCAATTGCTACAATACATGGGCAACAAATGGGCAATCCATGACCAAAGCAGATGAAGCCACTGGGGGGCAGTATTCATGCACTTAATAATAAAATTATATCTGATGCCAGTGCCGTGTTGCATCAAACTTTTTGTGTGAGATTTGAATTATTTTTATTACTGAATTGTTACTCCTAATTCTTCTCAGTCAGCAGTGTGACAACAAACTGTCTTTCAGTTACTTTTCATTGAGCAGTAGGTTGCCCCTCTTTCCATACCCAGGTAGGTGTACACCCCTCATGCTCATAGAGGGGGAGGAGCTGCGGGGAGTCGTCCACACACATCTCCAATCTGCCATCGCTGCACTCGCCTGCAGCACTCCAAGCCCCAAATTTACACCTCCCCGGGGGCCAATCACAGCCAAGATGACTTCATTGAATGGAATAAATGGGGATTTATCTGCTCTGTCATACTGAAAGTGACAACTGGCCCACTTCTACTAAACATGGCACTGGGCATCTGCAAAGAGAACCTGTCACGTTTGGGTTTCAGCATGAATACTCAGATCTATAATACCAGCCCTGACCCACACATGGCAGATTTATATTGCTTTATATTTTTTTTTTATTCGGAACACCTCTGCAGTCATCTTTGTATTGAAAATAAAGTTAAATTCAAAGAAGCGGAGGAGTATTGCACTTCACATTTTAACTGCACTGAGGAAGTTTATTCTGCCAATATTTTGCCTTCTGTGGCTGCGCTTTTTTCAGGAGATTAGGCGGGGCTCACTCTGACTTGCTGCAGATTCTAATGCATATTGGGAAAAGCTCACAGTGGGCAGTAAAATCAGAGAAAGTATTCTAAGTCTAGGAGGGGTGAAATACAAATTGATCTGCCAGAAACCCAGTGAGCTCCTGACATCCTGTAGTTAGATGACAACTCTGTTTCTCCTGATCTGAAAAGCCAAGCTGTGTTGTCAGCCCGGCCTAGACTACAGAACACCTCCGACTTATGTTATTGAGAATAGGACAGGCAGTGAGTTCTGTAGCCCAGCAGAGGGCAGGGCTGACAACACAACCCTGATATCCGGTGCAGTAGAAGCAGCGTTGTCAGCTCACAACACATTGCCAATACTCAATCCCTTGGCTGTATACTGAGACCTGTCCGGAATATTCATACAGATTTGTAGGCACAAAGCCATTGGATCAGCAGGCAGGCCAGGCATTCAGTATTTCCTGCTGCAGCGGCCAGTGGCCATCTCCATATTTCTCGCTTTATAGTTTATACATTGAAAGTTCTGTCTCAGATTTGCAGGGAGTGATGATTTATAGCGACGGCATTAAATATAGAATCAGCGATACTTCTGTATTTCTGAGGAACCGACGGTGACCACAACATGAAAGCAGGAAATCCGGGTGCTTCTTAACCCCTTCATGCCTGCGGGTATAATATAGATGGGATAATAGGCAGAGCATTAAAGAGACCCTGTCACCTGACCTATGCATGGTAACATAAGTACCCAGCACTACCTACTGTACACTTTAATGCCCACACAGCTATGCCAATGGGGTAGCATGTGACCCATGAACCAGAGATAATGCCCCATATGGTACCCCAGGGCCAGCTTGTGTTGAATCTTAAAGGTCTCAGGGACCGCACCCCTTCTTCCCATGATAGGGGGCATTATCATTGGTTTATGGGTCACATGCAATTGGCATGGTTGAGAGGGGTATTAAAAAAGTGAATAAAAAGTGTTAGAAAGATCTGAATGGGAAGGTCACAGAGCCTCTTGTATTCTCACCATTCATACTGATAGATTGTAAGCTCTTCTGAGCAGTCGTCTCCTCTTCCATTGTCATTGTTTGTATCTGTATGTCATTTGCCTCCCTTATGTACAGCGCTGTGTAATATGTTGGCGCTATATTAATATAGTTTGGTAATATTAATATTATGACCTGACTGTACAATCTCAGCAAACATGTAATAAAAGGATCCATCTGATTGGATACAAAGTGACTGGCGGCTCTTCCCTTATCGGTCGCACGTTTCCCATTACAGTGGTTTGATATAAATTGATTTATACATTGTTGCAATATTCTCACCCTGGATTAGGCCAATAGGATGAGGTGACCCTATCAGAGGGCGGCTGCTTGGGGGCCCCCAGTAAAGTCTAAAAGACTCATTATAGGAAGCGGTGAATAAATGTGAAATAAAATATGATATTTTTGTATCAGAGCCCAGAATCACATCAGCGCAGAGTCCTATTACGTCTGATTCACCGTCCTAACGAGCTCCCGGGGAATCCTGGGAACACGAGATCCAGACGGACTGCAGGGAGTGCGGTGTGCTGTAATCTCATTGGGTGTTACAGCTATTACATGGGGGTCATTGTCCCCGGGATACCCAGAGTTCACACATCGGAGACTTTCTCATGAAGGATTGTAACGTGTGATATATAAAATGAACAAATACGTCTCAGCAATCCAAAATATCCACATCGACTTCTACAATGCAACATGGTAAAAATCTGTCCTTCGGCCTCCCTTTCCCTAGATCTGCCCTCCAGACTCCTCTTCAATAAAACTGCCCTCTGGTCTTTTCTTCATTAAATCTGCCCTCCAGTCCCCTCTTCATTAAACCTGCCCTCCATCCTCCTCTTCATTAAATCTGCCCTTCAGCCTCCCCTTCATTAATTTTACCCTCCAGCCTCCCCTTTATTAAATCTGCATTGTACCGGCTTCTTCCCTGGATTGAAATTACTTACTCTATTTCACTGCACACTGTGAGCTTCTCACAATGCACATTTGAAGCTGCAGCAAGTCACATAGACTCCGCCTCATTTCCTGGATGGTCTATCATCCTCTAGCCCCTCCCTCTCCAGCTTGACTGCCCCGCCCCTTTAATTTTTTGCATTTCAGCTCTTCCAATCATAAAGAATTAGAACCACATGTGGGTGATCTGCCCACCCACCCCGACTACCACCAATCAGGGCATTTTATTATTTCGGGGACCATGAAAGGCAAATATAATATCACTTTAACATTATATAGCAAAGCCATTGATTGGTTCTTCTACTGCCCCACCTTCTGCAGGGCAACGTTTAAAAGATTGCTACACATTTTGGGCCCCCACTTCCTATTTGCCCAGGGCCCCTTTTTGTCCAAAAAGATGGCGGCTTCCCTGTCCTCTACACTCAGATGATCCCCAGGTTAATAATTTGGGGGCCCTGAGATAGGGGCGGATTTATGTCCCAGGATCAATAGGCACCTCGGTTTTATGGCCGCCGGTTCCAGGAAAATCTCACTTTACAGCCCAGCACTTTGACCCAATCATGGCGCAACGCGGATCCCCTTTCAGCCTCAAGAAAAAAATAATAATCTGTTTGTGTTAATTGGCAAATCGTCCGGCGGAGCCTCAATCTCAGCTCCTCTATGGAAAATAATTAGAAGCAGATTGGCGTGTAATGGCTTTTATATCATTATCATTCCTCCTGAATGAGATTTATGGAGCTATTATTATCACCGAGCACTCCAAAGGTCACCCTGATGTAGGTAACGCCGGAGAACGCCTTTTATGAGAGTCCCATATCTGCTGGATTAGTCTGAGGGTGGCCTTGCAGCGCCGGGGATTTGGGGTCAATTCTTACCAGGAGCGTTGCTTACAAATCATTCATTAATAACAATCATCATTCCTAATATATTCACAAATCTTTAAATGTAGCCAAAGCACCAAAAGGCCGAGGACGTATAAACCCCAAATCGTCCATTGGAGAAGGGGGTGGGTTCAGAATTTGGCAAAGTGGAGGGAGCCGGTATTACACGGGATTACGGAGGAGACAATAATAGAGTAACAATCACATCACAGCGAGCCGCTCCATTCGCAACATTCGTTCCCCAACAATGGAGCCATTGTCAGCCCCTACAAATCCTATTGTACTGCTGCCTCGGCACTAACAAGACCTGTTCTTCTTCCAGCACTGAAATATCCATCAGCCCACGTTCAGACGTTGTAGGGTGTAGGTGTGTGTGTGGCTTGGTGTCATTGGTCAATCATCAGGCCATCACAACCAATCAAATGCTTCCCTTCATTTTTTAACTCCCCCCACCTGCTAGATTGTAAGCTCTTTGGGCAGGGTCCTTTCCTCCTCCTGTGTCACTGTCTGTATCTGTTATTTGCAACCCCTATTTAATATACAGCACTGCGTAATATGTTGGCGCAATATAAATCCTACTAATAATAACTTAGACCGCAATTATGACTTCTGGGTTCACTGACTGTCCAAATCCAATATTGGTGATGCTGAGGTCACTTTGTCTCCAGCATGGGCAGTGGTGGTGACAACCATAGACCGCAGCTGGGTAATGTGCGTCAAGTTGTAGTTTACGTTAGAAGGCCACATGGCAAGGTGACAACACACAAGCTCAATTTGGAGACAGGGATGGGGTGTTGTCAGCCTATAGCAGGAAGTGACTTTCATGCCAGGATCCAAGAGCTAGGGCCATCTCTAGCCTGGGTGCTAGGAATAACTTTCAAACCAGGCTTCTATTATTATTTATTCTGATTCTTCTGCCCAAACTATAGAGATTTAGATGATTTTTATTCAACATTCAAAAAGTGTCATTGGTGGCCGATTGGTGGCTCAGTGGTTAGCACTCTGGTCTTTGCAGGTCCCAGGTTCAAATCTAAGCCAGGACTCTATCTGCATGGAGTTTGCACGTGGTTTTGTGGGTTTCCTCCCACAGGCCAAAAACATGCAGTTAGGGTAATTGGTTTCCCCCTAAAATTGCCCTTAGAGTGTAATGACATATGACTATGGTGGGGGCATTAGATTGTGAGCTCCTTTGAGGGACAGCTAGTGACATGACTATGGATTTTGTACAGCGCTGTGTAATATGTTGGCGCTATATAAATACTGTGTAATAATAATGTTCACTGGGCAGAGCAGTGCCAGGGCTCCTCTGCCCCACTTATTCTATCCAGAAGCGTCCTGGCCCAGAATGAGGGCAATGATCCAAAACATGGCTGGCACTGTCCATACTCCACGTCTGATGGATAGAACACACAATGCAGCTAATTAGCTAGATTAGAATTCACAGCGATCTGAAGTCTAAACTTTCACCAGGAAACATTCTTCTCGGTCTGGAGAATGAAATCATGAATTGTTTTCTATTAAGTCCTGTGGCCCCGGGGGTAGGGCTGCCAAATCCTGAACAAACTCAGCCGGGATATATTGTAACACTCGGGGCTAATGGAGGGCAGATACATACCAGCTGTAGGGAAACTGGACTGGGGTACAAAGATTATCTGTGGCCCCCAAGTGTCATTTTTCTGGGGGCTCCATATATCAGGGTGTCATTACTCTGGGGGTCCATATCTCAGGGTGTCATTACTCTGGGGGTCCATATGTCAGGGTGTCATTACTCTAGGGGCTCCATATATCAGGGTGTCATTACTTTGGGGGCTCCATATGTAAGGGTGTCATTACTCTGGGGGTCCATATGTCAGGGTTTCATTACTCTGGGGGCTCCATATATCAGGGAGTTATTACTCTGGGGGCTGCATATGTAAGGGTGTCATTACTCTGGGGACTTCATATGTTAGGGTGTCATTACTTTGGGGGCCACCAATTGTCATTGTCCTGGGGGCCCCCTATTGTGTTTGTGCTATTGTTCTAAGCCCCTCAAGTGTCGGTGTGTTATGGTCCTGGCACCCCAAAAATCAATGTCCTATTGTTTAGGGGTTAGTGTCAATGTGCCATTATTCTAGGACCCCTGTGGCTTTGTTCTGGGACCCCAGATGTTAAGGTGTCATTATTCTGGGACCCCTCAATGTGTCGTTGTTTAGGGGTCTTCAAGTGTCACTGTGTCATTGTCCTAGAACCCCAAAAGTAATTTATCCAAAACCTTTTATGTCAGTGTATTAATATTTTGTGGGTCCAAAATGTCAGTGTGTCATGATTCCGGGACTCCTAATTGTTATTGTGATTTTGTTCTGGAACCCTAGGGTGTCAGTGTGTCATTTCTCCAGAACCCCCAAAAGTCAATGTATCATGGTCCTGGAACCCCACGTCAATTTGTCATTGTTTTGGAATCTCAAGGGTGAGTCTCATATTGTTCTAGGACCCCAAATGTCAATGTGTCATTAACCTGGAAACCTAAGTGTTGGCATGCTAATAATCCTGGGGGCCCCATGTGTCGGTTTGTTGTTCTGAAACCCCAAGGATCATTGTCATAGAGCCCAAAGTGAAAAAAATAAGGAAGAAAAGATTGGGGTTTTTTGGCAAACAAAATTGATTTAGGGTAAGTTGTATTCAACATCATATAAAGCACATTAGTTTGTTCATAATAAGTGAATAATCTAAGTAGCTTGATCCGAGTTAAAGACACTGGTGTGAAAAAACATATTTACTAGAGACAGATATCCCTGATTACAAGAGTATTGTTGGTATTATTAACGTTTCATAACCCGACGCGTTTCGCCTATCGGCTTCTTCAGGGGATCTTGCGATGAACAATATAGAGGTAACATGGTTGTGTCATGAATTAGTATCACATTTATATTTCTATGCTTAAGGATGCCCAAATGTCAATGTGTCATAGATGTGAATCCCCGAGTGTCGGTGTGCCATTAGTCTGGGGGCCCCCAAATACCAGTGATTCTGAAACTCCAAGTTTCATTGTCCTACAACACCTAATATCATTCTGACATTGTTCTGGAACCCTTAGGTGTCTTTTCCCTGGGACCCCCAAATGTCAATGCGTCATTGTTCAGGGATCCCCAGGAGTCTTTGTTCTAGAACACCAAGGGTGGGTCTGACATTGTTCTGGGACCCCAGATGTCAGATTGCCATTGACCTGGAACTCCATGTGTTGGTGTGCTATTATTCTAGGGGCCTCAAATGTCAATGTGTCATTGTTCTAAAACCCCAGCTGTCCCCAAAGTATTGATCTGACATTATTTGCAGACCCCCAAGTGTCAATGTGTCATTGTTCTGCAACTCCAAGTGTTAGGATGTCAATGCTCTGGGACCAAAAGTATCAGCATGTCATTGGTTTGGGACCCCCATAATGTCAGGATGTCATTATTCTGGGACCCTCAGGGTCATCCTGTCCTTGTTCTGGGCCCCCTCAACTTTTAGTGTGTAATTCTTTTGCCCCCCAGTGTCAGTGTGTTACTATTCTGGGACCCCCCCCTTCCCAGTATCATTATTCCAGGTTTCCATGCACCATTCCTGATTTTCGGTCTCCCCAGCACAGGAATAATAATCATTAAGTATCATTACGTACAGGGTGACAGTGCCGGGAGATGTAAAATGGATTAATCATTTATAGGGGTTGGCGGGTGAAGTGGCAACGCTCTTATATTGGATTTTACTGTGTGAACGCGCTCGTGTGTCGCCTTTCATCATCTCTGTAATTATACCTGGGAGGGCCGGGATGGCCCAGAATCGAGGAGGATCCCAGCGCTGTGTGTGCAGGGTGTGGCCTGTGAATTCAATGAAAATAAATTTGACAGTGAGATCCGGAGACGATTCTCCTTGCTGCCAGCCGGGCCGGGCAGTAGATGCCCCCTTTACCCGCCATGTTCAACATATCGCCTATACCAAGCAAACAGCTAAATACACATAAGAGACTGTCCATCCAGTGCTGAAAGTTACACAGCACAGGCAGGTGAATGACACCATTTATATAGTAGGAAAATACAGCTAAGAGAGTTCCCTCTACTGGGTGGGCAGAGAGAGAGCAGGAGCAGACTGAAGGAGTCCTTCCTCTGCTCCTGCACAGAGAGATATGATCATCAATATATCACACACTTAGGATGGCGGTTCTCCTTATATCTAATCGCAATCCTGTCATGAATGAAATTTTTTGATTGAATCTAGTTTTTTGAAGATAACTGTTTATGAACACTGCACAATGGGGTGAACATTGCCAATAATAATTGGAGAAGCACTGAATATATGGAGAATATATATGAGATACCACCATCTTTAATGTGATATTAATCCTGCCTTTGTACCAAGGGAAAAAGCACACCAGTGATTGTAACAACCTTTGTGCTGATACATCCACTAGCTGTACCAATCACATCCCTGAGGAAGCGGACATAGTCTGCGAAACGAGTCGGATGATCTCAACAAATGTAATGTGTACAATGTATCTAGCCCATGTGTGTTAGAATGTCAGTTAGACTCTTCCTGAAACTTGGTATAGGGGAAGAGGTATGTATCTTTTATTTGTTATGTTTTAATGAAGGAAATAAAGGATTTATGATCATTTTATTATATCTACTGCCGTTAAAGTCCTATATCCTTTTGCCTTTGTATTCTTTAATGTATGTTGGCAGGATTACAAGTGTTAGGAAACCCGACAATATAAATGATTATTGTTACACGGTGTTTATATAGCGCCATCATATTACACAGCGCTGTACAAAGTCCATAGTCATGTCACTAACTGTCCCTCAAAGGAGCTCACAATCTAATATCTCTACCCTAGTCATATGTCTATAATACAGTCTAAAGCCAATTAACCTAACTGCATATTTTGGGATGTGGGAGGAAACCCACGCAGACCCGGGGAGAACCTGCAAACTCCATGCAGATAACATCCTGGCTGGGAATTAAACCTGTGACCTAGCGCTGCAAAGGCCGGAGTGCTAACCCCTGAGCCACCGTGCTGCCCTATCATAGTCATATGATAAAAAATACGATCATCAATATGCTACTTTTCCCTTCACTGTCCAGTCACAGGCTCTTGTGAAGATTGAGCAGTGACAGGCTCACCCTACAACTTATCTCCACAGTGCCACGTGTGTTAGCAGCTCCACTTAGCAAGCACTCAGATCTAAAACCTCCATTCCTCTGAAAAGTTGTTGCATTTTTACCCTTTGACTGAACATGCCCAGGACTGCTGCAGTCAGGTGCCAGGCGTTGCTTAACTTGGCACAGACAGGAAGACATTATATGGCTTTACGCAACATCAAACCACAGAGGATGCACATCACGGTTGACGTCATTGCAGAGCGAGGCGACGGCCAATCAAAACTCATATAAATGTATCTAAAGCTAAAACTTTTTTCTTAGGTTGAAGCTGCTTAGAACTTGTTTTGATTTCTGAAAGCAGAATAAAGGATCATAGCGCCATTCTGTGTATAGGGGGCCACAGTGAAAATTTTTTTTAGCATTCTCAAGAGAGCCAACATGAGGAATATAAGAGCTCCTTTTCTTCAGATCTGAATAGTATTGTCTTCTCCTGGTAAATACCAATAAAACTTCACCCTGGATCCTCATAGGCGGGCTGACATTTCTTTTCATTATGCACATATCTTAAGGACCACCCACGAGGTTCCAGGGCAATAAAGCTGCCAATCTACTCCAATGCTTCAGTGCTCCTCGCCACAAGTACAATACCTAAATATTTATTGCTGACTGTGTCCCCATTGGTGGGATTAACTGTCCCTTTATCAAATAAAGGGAAATCCAAAATGTTACAGGAAGTAAGGAGAACATCCTCCAAATGGGGACACCGTAGGTAACAGGTAACAGGGAACATGCTTTCACTTTGGATAAATTTCCTCTGCAAAGTCGTCACGTGGTAAGATATATCTCTAAGTAAAATCAACTTCCTGCCCAGAAAATTCCACTGGCCATTTATACTCCACTTAAAGGACCCAAATCTGCCACCGATGTCCCCTCCACCTGAATGCCCGGCAGTGCAATTCTTGCTTTCAGAAATGTCTGACACACATCAGCCGCTCACCTTGTGGCTGGCTGCAAAGTTGCAATGCTGCATCAGATTATTGAGGAAGAAGAGACTGAGGAAATGCTTCATCCTGCCTGCAGCAGACTGATGACATGTAAGGAACTTAGTAAAGTTGCTGAAAGTTGTAGCATTCTTGAAAAGAAATGAGAAATCCCAGCAATACAACCTGCATGATGCACTAGCCATAAAGTAATATACATACACATATTTATATATTAGCCATTTATTTTAATATTTCACCAGCCAGTTCCCAGTTTGTGTTGAATCGTCCCCCTTTCCCGCGGTCCCTGTCGCAGCCTGTGGGATTGTGGAGCGGTAGGAATGTCAGGATTGCTGACAACAGGTGTGGGCTGAACAACATAGGTGTCAGGAGCCAGACGGCCAAATCTATGCAGCAGCTGGAAGTCTGAGGCCCCAGGAACAGAATTAGCTGAATGTCCCAGCAGCATACAAGGAGTGGAAGAAAACCAAATCAGCGTTATAAGTTTTTATCATTAAATGCATGACATTTCCCAAATATGGTGCTACATTGGAATTGGGGGGCTCGGGACATATAACGGCAATATGGAACATCAAAACCGTGCAATTGGGATATATCGGCCAATCGGGATCAGAGCACAGGCGAGCTGAGAAGCAATCATTAAAAAGCACAATTTAGTTAACATGCCCCTATTAAAGTTAAAGAAGCCCCTCCCTCTTTTCTCCCCATTTTATTGGTTTCTCCTACCTTCACCCAGCCTTCTAAATTATTCCATTTGTTATTTATTAAAAAAACTGAATATTAGGAAAGTGAAGTAGTAATAAAGAAGGACTTTAGCGGGTTTAACCAATCATTTTGGCATTTTCTTATTTTATGGTCTGCATAATAGGGGCGTGGCAGGGCGTCATTCACCTACATACCTAGAGCTGACCCTCTCCCACATTTGGGGAATATGTGAAGATTGAATATTATATATTAACCCAATACAATCCCATATGTGATTCTTATGAGGTTGATCATTGAAATATTTAATAAATTCATAGAAAGATTAATTACAGAAAAGAATTTAGCCAGCAGGTGATTTTGGATCCTGTGTCTGTTTTTCTCCAATGAAGGTCGCCCTGTCTATCCCCTTTGCTGGTTCACCTGGGAATTAGACACCCAACACAACTACCTAAACCGGCTCTACCAGAGAGTGCTGACGTTCTAGTTTCAGGTAATCAGCCGGACACTGAAAGTAATCTGAATGTTTCTATTTCAGTATTTGTGTCAGATATTTATCTGGGGAAGAAAATTGTTGGAGATTTAGGATTATTCAGGGCAGGTAAACCATTTGGATTAAGTCACATTTATCCCGGTTTGCTGTGGCTGAACTAAAGCCCCGGTTAGAAAGTTAGGATCTGGCGTTTTAATATAGAAAGGGACAGGCAATGCCCCCCGCCCCGCAATAAGCATTCTCACCTGTCTGACCGCTCCCAAAAATGATTGGGCAATCCCAGCTTCTGATTGCTGGAACTAAATGAATGTTATCCTAGCCAATCAAGATGGCCAAAGATTGCAAAGAGAGAAAAATAAAGGTGCCTGTGCCCTGTGAATGGGGACAGGTGAATATAGCGGGGTGAAACCAACAATGAACGATAAAGTGTGTGACCCTTGTTGGTGCAGTGCCAGTGCCCAGTTGGCGTAATGAGGACTTCCAATACAATGCATGGTAATGCCCAACTATGCATTGAGGGTCACCCATTCACTTGCTGCTTTATTACATAGGGGGGCACTTCCAGCTTTTATCATGTGGACCCCGGTTCCTCCAGAGGTTGAGCACTTTGCACCTCTCAGGCCAGTAGTGACCCCAATGATCTTTTTGGCTATCTGTAAGGGTGACATTCTTCCCATGGCCAGCAATGTAAGAAGAATTCTTCCTACTGACCACCACACTAATATACTGTGATATAATAATTATAAAAGGGGTTCCCTGAAGACCTAAAAGTTATTTCAAGGGCCCCCCTATGTTAAAAACTTGGAGAAATGCTGCTGTAGGGGGTCAGTGGCACAATTTGTTCATGGATAAAAACACAAGAGAAAAATGTCTTTGTTGTAGCAAAAGCATGGGGGGTATTAATCACACTTTATGCTGCACTAGTTTGCCGTGTGATAGGTTGCTACAATGTATTTAAGTACTTTTTTTTTTTTTTTTGCTAGTGCAAAAAAGCAAAATTGGCACCCCAAGCACACCTTACCGCACAGAACAGTGCAAGGTGTGGCATGAAAATCAGCAGCGTGTACTACATCTGTGTGACATTTGAATGAATGGAACTCAAAGCAGAGCAATGTGAAGAACGCACCGCACATCTATAGCAATGTTTCCCAACCAGAGGTTGCTGGGGGTTCCTGGAGCAAGTTGTAAGTGTAAGTGACCCCAATGATCTGTAAGGGTGACATTCATCCCAATGGCCAGCAATGTAAGAGAAATTCTTCCCACTGACCACCACACTAATATACTGTGAGCTGTGTATTTAAGGTTCCCTGCAGACCTGAAAGTTCATTCTAAGGATTCCCCTATGTTAAAAAGTTTGAGAAATGCTGATCTATAAGGTGAATGAGCCCAATGCACAATATTACTTACATGGAGGGAATGGCACTCACATAGATACCCGCAGTGCCCAATGCTGCCCACATGGATCAATTTACAGATCATGTACAGCGGAACATTCAATCCTTATACTGAGTCAACTAATTGATTGGTTGTATTAACCAAAAGCAATCTGTAGGAATTGTAGGAGTGAAGAACCCCACTGGTCAGGGCAGAAAATATCCAAGTGATGAGTTTTATGCTGCGTGTGCACCTGATAATAATAATATTATTATTACTAAACAAGACTTATATAGCACCAACATATTACACAGTGCTGTACAATAAATAGGGGTTGCAAATGACAGACTGATACAGAAAGTGACACAGGAGGAGGAGAGAACCCTGCCCCGAAGAGCTTACAATCTAAGATGATTCAGATCATAAACAATCCAGATTCTATGCCCTGTCAATCACACAATATAAAGATCTGGTCACATGATCAAACAAAACTCCCCAAGAATAACAATATTTATGGATAAGGATCACTGTTATCATTATATTATTATTATAATTATTCTATTTTATAATATTATCATTATTATTAATCAGTGTTTATAAAATACCAACAGTGAGCGTGTCACAGTACAAAGGTGAAGAGAAACAATGTAACAATAACATGTGATAGGATACAATAGGCTGATGTAATATCATGTATCATGGGAGAACCTGTGTGATCCAGCAAACCTGCAATGGATCTGGTCCAGGATTGAAAACATTTGCCGGCTAATAGTAAATGATTTTTAGGAAATCGATCCCAGCTTTGCCTTATTACCCAGGTTCTCCCATGACAGTCTATTCCTAGATTGTAAGCTCTTCGGGGCAGGGTCCTCTCCTCCTCCTGTGTCACTGTCTGTATCAGTCTGTCATTTGCAACCCCTATTTAATGTACAGCGCTGCGTAATATGTTGGCGCTATATAAATCCTGTTTATTAATAATAATAATAATAATATTATTCTCTCTGGTCTTGGAGAGCTTTAATAAATCCGGTCCATTGTGATCCAATGCCGGACCTCTATTGGGTTCACATGGTAAGTCACTGGGGGATTCTTAGAAATGTTTTCACACAAGATTCACCCTATTCATTAGAATTAATCTGTGGAGATGCATCCAGTGAAATAAAAGAAACATTAATGGCATTAACAGCTGTCACAGAACAGGTGTTCCCATTTTGATGATTTGCACCTGTTCCACTGACAGCTGTATAATTTGGGATTTGCCCTTATTTTGTGTCTGTGTAACCATGATCACCGGGAAATACTGAGTGGTGAATCTCTCCAGTGTGAGGGGCCCAGCTCAATGAAAAACTTTAAAAACAATTAGGGTCGGGGGGGTGGAGGAAGGGATCTTTCCTCTGGAGCTATAAACTGAGGACTTTTCCACTGCTGACTACTCAGCAATAATTTAAAGAGCCCTTTATATTGCATGTGCAGGCTAATAAAGGAACCGCCATGGCATTGACATCACGTTAGCGGTTCTGCCTTTCATGGGCTCCATATGCTGCGGTTTGTTGTGTGTACGTTGTCAGGAGTTGCTCAACTGTCAATCAAGCTCCCTGATTGGCTGGCTTGTTTCTGTCTGCTCACATGTTCAAATACCCTCACCTGGCGATTAGTCACCTGCCACCTTTCTCTAGGAATAAATAGACCTGGGAGGACTTTGGACTTCGCCATGGAAGGTAAACATGTCAGCTAAATGGAATATTATCCCGTCTGTCTGTGGGCCGCCTGCTCGGCCAATCACTACGAAGAACACTGAGCTGATTACTTGATTGGTCGGTATAAAGATAAGGACGCTTTCTGTGCTCAGAAATGACAGGTCTTCTTTGAAGCAGTGATTGACCTTTGTGCAGAACACACCTGGAATATTTGTAGACAGCTGATGGTGATGCATTCGTCTGGCTGGGCATGCTGTGACCTGCGGTTCCTGGAGAATTCGAATTTGAGGACACCTGAAAACGTTTCAGTTCCTGCAGGATTTAGTTTTTAATGCTACGAAAATTATATATTGTGACGGCACCATTATTGTTTAGGCATCATCTAGGGTCACCATCCCAGAGATAACACAGTCATGGCATCACAAATGTCTGGTGCAGATATTGCAGCCTAATATCCAGTGCAAAGTTACAATGGTGCAAAATGATCACTAGGGATAGGAGACTGGGGAAATGCTTCTTCCTGCCTGCAGCAGACAGATGGCAGTTTATTAAAGGTCCCTTGATATCAGACCAGCTTTAGGACTCCGGCCTTCTAAATTTCTAGTAGCCAATGAGGTGTCACCATGGAACATCATAAAGGTTGCAGCCGTAAAATCCGAGACAGAACAGAGTGATCACATTGGGCAGAGTGGACAGCCAATCACATTCACTCTAATCCTCTAATACTCTAATCCAATTTCTGTTTTTAAAGCTAAAAGCAGACACAACGGTGGGAATGGAGGTGCGGCGAGAAATGACGAGGGCCCAACGCGTTTCGCCAGAATAAAGGGCATGGGATGAAAATTTAGCAAATGAATGCACAAATGGCTTTATTACTCCACCATGACATACTCCAAGTAGGCTGTAGGGGGCGCAAAAACAACATTTCGGGGATCTCTTCAATAGGAAACAAAGAAATGCAAGTGCAGCTCAGAAATGTGGCGCAGTGGTCAAGCGCACCTAGGCCAGATCTGAGAGCCCCCACAATATTTTAGAACAAACTCCATATCCCCTACGAAAGATGGGCAAGAGTTATTCAGATTTGGGGTCCTACACTACACTTGCACTTTTCCTAAACTTTTTTGTTTTGGAAAGAGTAGGAAAGGGTTAAACTCCCGGGTCTGGTTGGTCTTTGTGCCTACTGAGTCAGGTTAGGGAATTGTTTCCTTTACTTCCTGTCTTTAGGATGCAACTGGAAATAAGGGAATTCCTCCGTTGTCACTGGATCGGGTGTCCCCATTGGAAGGGTCAGTTTGAGGTCTGGGCAAAATGGGCAACTGCCCTGGGCCCCCGCCTTCTCCAGCAGGGGAGCAGAGAGCTTTGGAGTTGTACACTTGGGGGCCCCTATTTCACGCATGTGCCCATTACCGTATGTCTAAACCGCTCCTGACCCTTATTTTGATTCATAGTGCTAACATATAAGGCAGCGATGTACAGAGTGCAGTCATGTCACTTACTGCTGCCTAGAGAATCTCACAACCCTACCATAGCCCAAAATCTAGCTATGTCAATAAACTTTTTGGGTTGTGCAAAGGAATTGAAACGCTTCGGGGAATCCCAGACAAAACATACAAACTTGTAGCGGGAGTGTTAACCACTGAGCCACCCCATTATTTCTTGATGACAAAGGCCGCAAGAACAGACAGAAAGGTTGAACTATAAGGAAGATGAAATGGAAAGGCGTTCTATAGTCACGGCTAGTGTGACAACGCCTCTCTTAGAATGATATTCTACAATGAGCGTTGTCACCTTAGGACAGGAAGTGTCAATGGCAGGTGAATCTAAAGAAAAAACAAATGCAGCCGCCACATCTAAGCACTGATGATATTCAGTACATATGCAGAAATATATTTTGGAGCAGCGCCTCACTTCCTGTGCACATGGCCTATAAAGGGAACGCTGTGTACTCTCATCCGGTAACCACAAGCCAGCACATGTCACCAGACTCTACCAGGCCACAGACGAGTCCGTGGGAGGTGAATGAACGACACGGCCTGATGGGACCCAATTCTGGTGTCACCGGCAGCAACATTTCAATAAAAACTTCTAGGGGACGCGAGCATCTGCCTATTAGTGCGAGGCTGAAATAAAAAATAATTGGCACTTTGGTCGGGAATAATTTGGCTGCTTTATAGGCGACGTTTAATGATCGGTGACGCTGTGAGTAAACAAATCCACCCGCAGCTGCAACAATAATATAATGTAGATAAACCCAATAAAGAAAATGTTTTATATTGCATCTATGTATAGGAAAGCGCGGCATTGTCACGCAGGACTACAGAACCCCACCCCCATCATAATCTACATACCATGGGTGGGGGGCTGTAGTTCACAGCATAGACCAAGATCCAATGGTCGGGAGCCAAAAAAGCTATCTACCTACAAAAAAACATAAGCAACATGTTAGTGTAACAGGCATCACGGGCTCTTGGACTATAAGGGAGGGGCTGTGGTGGCAGCCAATCAGATGTGCTGCATGCACATGTGATGACAAGGAAAGTAAAATAAGCAGATAAAAGAGTAGAATGAGCACAGGCGTGAACTCCTGCTGCCCCTGCATTGGCCAATCACACACGGGGGCCGGAGAGGTGACCGTGATGTATTACCTGTCTTATCTGTGCTGTGTGGTGGAGCTGTGTAAATCTCAGGACTGGATGAACATAATTCAAACTTGGCAGGCAAACCAGCTCCCTTATATATATTTCATCTGTGTATCTTGCGGTCTCGGAGGCGGTACAGTGAACAGTTTCAGTTGCACATCAGATAAATCTCTATTTATACCTCGACATCAAGGATTTCAGTGTGAATCAGCAGCAGATGATTCACCCACATCTGGAATCACAGGTCAGCCAGTCTGTGCAGAAAAAGGGAAACTCTGCACCCTGCAGATGGGTGAAGTGTCAGATGTGCTCCCATGCTACCCCCAGATGTGTGACTCCCGTATGACACATTGGGCCGTGGAAGTCTGCGGGTGTCACAGGTGAAATCAGAACTTTGCTCGGAAATTGATGACTCTGCGATAAGGCCGGCCGGGCCCTTTGCCGTTATCGGAAGGAATCTGGGTGAACCGAGGAAGGTGTGTCGGGATTAATCAGCAACTGCGGTGCAGAAATGACTGATCTCGCTTTCTGAAATCTGGCTGTCATGTTGATCCTCTGGCTTCAATAGAGAGCTATGGTCTATCATTTGCAACCCTTATTTATTGTACAGCGCTGCGTAATATGTTGGCGCTATATAAATCCTGTTCATTAATAATAATAATATGGTGATTGGTGCTTTGATTGCCAGATTGAAGTTATGATCTGCAGCTCCGCTCACTTTAATGAATTAGAAGATTGTTGGCTGGCTCGCCAAAACTGTAACAATTGTGGCCCCATAGACTTACATGGCAGCCATATACTGCTACTTTGCAAGTGATCACCATTATGAGCCATGGTGATCGCCACTCCTAAAGTGATCACCAATCAACTGGTAGCTGCCAGTTAATAAATGTGCCAAGGCTACCTTATCATCTATTCAACACTTTTACAAATGTGCCAATCCCCCACCTACTAGAGTGTAAGCTCTTCGGGGCAGGGTCCTCTCCTTCTCCTGTGTCACTGTTTGTATCGGTCGGTCATTTGCAACCCCTATTTAATGTACACCGCTGCGTAATATGTTGGCGCTAAATAAATCATGTTTAATAATAATATTCTGACAACAGATCGAAACAATAAGATCCCACCCATGTCATGACCATGCACTCCGTGCGGAGTTGGGAACTTATGTGCGGAGGTCCAGGCCAAATATTTAGATTGTGCCTCATTCACCCAATCAATGGATCAGTATGGGGGTGACCCTTCTACCCAGAATTCAGTGTGGGTGAAAAATCAATTGGACGCATTTTTTATTGCTGCAGAATAGGAATCAATGGCAGCATACATAAGGGAATATGGGATAGGAATTCCAGGGATAGCTCTACATAGACACAAATATGGAATTTGCAAGATTCACAATTACACGGGAAGACGTGAATGACGCAGTCACATGTATGTGTCAGTCACATGTTTTACATGCAGGGATGGTTTTGGACAAAATAGGGCCCTGGGCACTTCTGAAGTGAGGGGCCCAAATGTATAGCATTCCAACTTCCTGCACTTCTGCCATTCTGTCAAATGGGGCTTTAGTCCATATGGGCATCACATGAGATTCACTAGAATGAGATTCACTAGAATGGGATTCACTAGAATGGGATTCATAGAATGGGATTCACTAGAATGGGATTCACTGGAATCTCTTGTGATGTCATGCTAGGTATACAAAAAACATTGAAATAAATTAGACTTTTAAATTGGGTCAATTTTCTTTATTGAATTTGACTGAATTATTATTGATAAATTATTGATCAGGAATGGAAGTCCTATTTATTGGTTAAGCATGATAGGGATCGGTGGATCCGCATGGGTTTGTATCTCATTGAGTGTCAGAATGCTATCAATGGCGGCCTTCCCATCAATTTTTCATCCATTTTCTGCTGAATTCTGCAATATCAAGGCAGTGATATATTATTAATAATCCCCAATCAATTGATCTTTTGCAGCTTTTAGTTAAGTAACCCCCAGTGATCCCTCCATTGTTCAGGTACTTCCTGTTATAGGGTGACAACCCTTTGCGAATCGTGCTCCCGCATTGTCACATGGGCCCCTGACAGAGACTTTAATTGGCCGTGCTGACAAGCACTGACATAATCCACCGCTGTCACTAACAGGAAGCCGGTCCATTGCAACAGACACTGCAGGAAAAGGATGAATTAAGAAAAGTGACAACAGTATTTTATGGGGGAAATAGCAATTGTTTAATAAACATAGAGCTTTACCAGTCAGGGTTTATATCTGCACAATGAATGAAATTCCATCCATGGCAGCTGTCTGTACACATCGCTGCTGTGCTATGAAAAGGAAATGATTTTTTATTTATTATTTCTGCTGCGACGCATTACATATGGTCCAATGCAACATGCAACATGCAGATTTGGATACATTAGCATGGACAGATAATTTGTTCCTTCTAATAAATTGTCATGGAATGCAGTGCAGTGTATGGACTTGGTGATAGGGATGGGTGAATCTGTCCACATTTGGATTGTGAATCTTGCTTGATGTTTTGGAAAGTTATGGTGGACCCTGCTAAAATCTATGGTGGGGGGGGGGCAAACTCTTTACTAAATTCCATACATAATCAGCAAACATGCTGGGCACTGCCATGGGGACATGCAACAATCCAAAAAAATGATCCCTGCCTATACAGAAATGGCAATTGGCATTCCCTAACAGACACTGGCAATACCGCTGCCGGGCTATTAAATCCCTTTAAAAATGTTTGGTTTTTGTGATTTAGCTGACCAGCAACTAAGGCTATGAGGGGAACCTGAACCTCCCCATAGCTGGCACCTCTGACAAAACAGAACATCTTCCAGAGCCAATTTATTATTACACAGTATTTATATGGCACCATCATATTACGCAGCGCTGTACAAAGTCCATAGTCGTGTCACTAACTGTTCCTCAAAGGAGCTCACAATCTAATGTCCCTACCATAGTCATATGTCATTAATGTAATCTGAGGTCTATTTAGGGGGAAGCCAATTAACTTAACGGCACATTTTTAGGATGTGGGAGGAAACCCACGCAGACACCTGCAAACTCCATGCAGACAGTGTCCTGGCTGGGATGCAAACCTAGGACCTAGCGCTGCAAAGGCCGGAGTGCTAACCACAGAGCCACCGTGCAGCCCAATTTGGACGAGAACAGAAGGAAGAGGTGAGACCAGGAGCGCCAGCAGAATATTGATGTTCAAAAGTATTTATTCCAAAATTTTTAAAAATTGTTTATATTTAACTGATGCGTTTCGGGGGCTGTAGGTTTACAATCCTGCGAAACGTGTCAGTTTTCATACTGACTTAGCTTGAACCTTTGATTGTAAAAAATCTCTCTGGACTTTTAGACATTCTGTTGTGTTCACTTAAGCTGCAATGAGTGAGTTGGGCTCCCCTGATCTGCTCCCGCATGAGCTATGGATTTATAGTTGTTGTGGACACAGATGTCTGCCAGGATATGAGGTGCTGTGATGTAAGAGAGAGGCTCATCCAAAAACAGGAAAGAAAGTGTTAATTTGTCAAATTTTGGCCCTTCCCTGTAAAAAAACATCCTGCTTTTCAACATGACCCCAGATCTATAAAAGATGATTGATTTACCATCCTGAGAAGGGAAAGAGATGCTCACATTCACCCGCACAGCTATTTCTATATAATCTATTATTTCCAGGTCTTATAGAATGGAGAATGTTCCCGGTATTAGGATGAAGTCACAGAAGAAGTGAATTAAATATTGCACAGGGGACAAGAATATGAGAAGATGGGGTGATATGTAGGAGAACACCCCCTGAGTGTGGGGAGAGGGGCAGGAGGAGGCTCACAAAGTGTTAAATGAACAAAGGCTATTAATAAATGATTTATTGGGATGTGAATGACGCCTGGGAACAAGAAACCAGACACAGAACCTGAACTGAATGAGAAGACACAGCTCACCTGTCACAGGCTGCACCGTGCAGATATAATGTCCCCCCATATGTTAAATATAATGCCACTGTTATAAAAAAGATACCCCCCTAAAGGTACAACATAATGTCGTTGTTATTGATATAATGACCCCCTAAAGGGATAATATCATTTCACTGTAATCAGCTTTATACCCAGCTATTAATAATATGTGTCATTGTTATCAGTATAATGACCCCTCACAGATGTAATAAAACATTAACATTATCAGTATAAAGTCCACTACAGTTATAATACAATGCCTCTATTTCAAGTGTAATGCCAAAGTTATTATCACCATCATTGCCACAGGTTTATTGCCACCATTCACAATAAAAATGGCCCCACTCCAGGTATAATATAATGCCCCTACTCCAGGTATAATATAATGCCCCTACTCCAGGTATAATATAATGCCCCTACTCCAGGTATAATATAATGCCCCTACTCCAGGTATAATATAATACCCCTACTCCAGGTATAATATAATGCCCCTACTCCAGGTATAATACAATTCCTCTATTTCAAATGTAATGCCAGGGTTAATATCATGATCATTGCTACAGGCGTAATGCCACCATTCACAATACAATGCCCATACTCCAAGTAAATTAAAATGCCCCTACTAGAGGTACGATACAATGCCGTACTCCAGTTATAATACAATGCTCCTACTTCAAGTTTAATAATATACCTCTACTGCAGGAAAAATACAGTTCCCATACTATGCCCATAATATAAAACCCATACCCCAGGTATAATACTTAATGTACAGCGCTGCGTAATATGTTGGCGCTATATAAATCCTGTTTAATAATAATACTATAATACCTATTCTCCAGTTATAATACAATTCTCCTACCCCAGGTATAATAAAATGCCCATACCCCAGGTATAATATAATGCCCCTACTCTAGGTATAATATAATGTCCCTACTCCAGGTATAATATAATGCCCATACCCTAGGTATATTATAATGCCCCTACTCCAGGTATAATATAATACCCATACTCCAGGTATAATATAATAATACCCATACTCCAGATATATTATAATGCCCCGCACTGCCAAGGTTAACAAACTCTTCTGCTACAGCTGACATCATAATGTCTCTCCTACAGGTGTGATGCCACAGTGAACAATATGATACCTGTACTACAGGTACAAAGCCACAACTACCACCATCATGCCTATACAATGTGTAACACCAGGGAGGACAATGTACATGATCTACACTATAAACAATACAATACCTGTGTTATATATTCAATGCCATAACTATGAATACAACGCCATGCTTCATGTCTGTGCCATGTCACAAAAAACAGGGTTATAGCTCTATCACAGACAATATTGTCCCTATAACCCGGCCTTTTTTTAACCAGCGGGAACCCATGAAATAAATTCAGGTTGTAGGAAACCCCTCCAATATTTATGATTCATGGTAATGCCTGGTGGTCAGTATGAAGAATGTCTCTTGCATTGTTGGCCATTGGAGGGTTTGCCAATCTTATAGAATAAATTTATTAATTGCCTTCAAGCCTAGCTCATTCCAGGTTTTCTGGATCACCCAGGTTCTCTTATGATACTATGATACTATCTTCTCCAGTCTTTAACAAATCTGAGCCAATATCTCACTATAAGATGTCCAGTACTGCACGCCATCGTTGGACAATACTTGTCATGGGAAGCGGTGATATCCTCGTCTCTCATGTAAGTAATTATGGGTCACCGAGTGGCTCCTGTCTGTATTTCAGGTCACCATGTCACCCAATAATTGGTCAACTACCTAAGTACAAAGCTGCATGTCAGTGCTGTGCAGGCTCTATTGGTAGGTGCCGGATCTCCTGACACAGATATCAAGCTATTATAGGCCAATATATAGTCACTGAGCCCATATATCGGAATAATAAGCCACTGATCTCACCCTTATTCTTCTACTGTAATGATCACCATTAATAAACGTTAAAGTGGACCTGTCATTGACACTTGCAGGTTTGTATTACTCTCCAACAATACTTCACCTGCTTTATTCTCTAAAAGGACAGCGCCATTTTTGCTTTGGCATCATACCGGTCCACTATCCACTTCCGAAATTGGGAATCTAGCTCCTTAGTCATCCTTATTCAATATCCAGGCAGCTTTCATAATTATCTGACACAGTTCAGCCCCAGCTGCAACTCTCATCTAGTGACTTGTTACATTCTGATTACTTGGGGGGATTAGAGAAATGCTTCCTTCTGCCTGCAGCAAATTGATGACATCATTTTAGTCTGTTCAGAGTCATTGGTCTGGAGTTTAATGATGGCTTATTAAAAATCAAAGAGATGAAAAATGACTACTTCTGTATATTGTGGCATGCCAGGAATTTATCATTGCAGGCTTGTAAAGTTATTGCATGGTTCACTTGAAATGTATTGATATTAGACCTCTTAATTTTAATATTGGGGTACATGGTTTAAACTTTATTTAACTTATTTTATTGACTTTGTTGCTATTTATTATAACATTTCAGGCATTGATCCCTACTGACAGGTACATGAAATACAAAATACCCCAATACCTGCCTCTTGTTACCCCCCAGAGCTGTATACAGTCACCATTATTATAGGATAGAACTCAATGACAATAAAGACCACATGCACAATAATACAGATATGAAATAATTCCAACATGCCATAAAGAACACAAGGATCACCATGACCCACAAGCACACCAAGGACAATCCCTATAGCATTACCAGCCTGTGCACTGTAAGTGATCACTTCCTGAAGGAGATCTGGTAACCCTGTAAAGTAGATCAGATCCCCCCAGTGGGTAGGGCACCAGAAGCAGGGACCCCTATGGGTGCAGGAGGAGTGTCACCCTCTGTCCCCGGTCACAGCTGGGAGTTGTCACTTATTAATGACCTGTCACAGCTAGAGATCAGCAGGTTGCTTACCATGAGCAGTCCCCATCCAGGAGGGGAGCAGGGCAGTCAGCATGTAGCCATTGTGTCCCAGCAGGGTAAGTAGATCCCAGTTCCCTATAGATCCCTATAAGAGCTCAGCGATCCCAGCGCAGACAGCAAACACTGACAGCTCAACTCGCATTGCTCTGCACTGTGTGCAGGGAGTGGGGCTGAGGGGCGGGGCCGGCCTCTCTCAGCCAATCCACTCCCCGGGCCCCGCCCCTCCCCGCTGTCACTCAGCGCAGGGGGAGGGAGCAGTGACAACAGCTGGATGCAATGGGCACAGACTGAGCACATGTGTCAGGGCAGTGCAAATATTCATCACAACATAATTATTTATTTTTTATATAATGAGTCAGGGGGATGAATTTATTTTATTACTATGGTGCTGACATAGGCAGGTGGCATGTTACATGGAGGAATCAGCTATGAAGGATTTGGGGACATCCAGCATGATGTAAAATATTGTTTTAGGATGAATGTTATCAGCCTGGTTTGTCATGGGCTGCTGGAACTTCATGGCAAATCTATTTTCAGTATGTGTGACTTTGTTTTTCTGTGCAGTCGGTGACAACACTTCTTGTTAAAGAGTGACAACCCTAAGCCACTCCTTGGCAATTAGCAGCAGGGTTGTCAGCCTGTCATGCCTGCTCCTTCATATAAAGGCCACCAGCTATATAAAAGAATGGGCATGGCAGACTGACAACACTGCTGACATTTACTAAGGAGTGGCTAAGTGTTGTCAGTCTGCAACAGGAAGTGCTGTTACTGGCAGGTAAAACTTAGCAACAGATTTATAAAATATACTTGTTACAGTGATAATAAACGACTTTGGTGGGGCTGGTTTTAGGAGGGTAAGTGCCCATTTTCTCTGTTGCCCCAACCAACAGAATAAAAGAGGTTTGCAGAAAGTTGAAATTTTCTTCATTTGGGGCCCCCACCTCAGATTTGCCCAGGGCCCCATTATATCCAAAACCTTGCCTCTTAGTCAGACTCTTGGCATCTGACCTTTTTGGGAATGTTGGATACCTGTAACCCTGCCGTGGTCCCATCCTCTGAACCCTTCATAGAGGTCACCTGCCATGGTCCCATCCTCTGAACCCTACATAGAGGTCACCTGCCATGGTCCCATCCTCTGAACCCTACATTAACAATCCCTATAATAGTTCCATGTGTCATGGTCCTATCCTCCGATCCCTACATCGATGTTGTGTGCCATGTTCCTATCATCCTATCCCCACATTAACCCCACGAGCCATGATCCCATCTTCTATTCTCTACGACAATGCCACATGCCATGATCCCATCCTCCAATCCCTACATCAACACCAAGAGCCATGGTCC
>NC_092866.1:62322363-62329748 GCF_032062135.1 Pyxicephalus adspersus | reverse complement strand
GATCCCTACATCAACACCACAAGCCATGGTCTAAATTCATAAAAAATGTATCACTTTGTATCACATTCCATGTGAGGGATCAATTTAATATCTAAAGTTACCCATGAGGGGCAGTTGCCAAAGGCCCAAATGTTAGAGAGCAGATGAGAACACTGGCTTCCAAAAAAGAGAAGAGTATGGTAAGCAAGAGCGCCCTCTTTTTTCTACCCTTGGCACTGCATGTGGGTCCTACTGCACAATATATTGGGGTGCTATTCACAATAGATGCCACTGGGGGCACCACACAATGAGTGGGCGCATTTTACCACAACACACAAGGGTGACTGGGTGGCTGTAATGTATGATGGGAAAGCATTTCATCACACAGCTCCTTTATTACCTCCTTTAACCTCTTTTCACCCCAAAAACATCAAACATAACAATGTAAATCCGCTGGGTGATTTGAGGTGTGAACTGTCAATAAGAAGAGCGAGTGTTTATTTCTATGTGATCATAATTACAGGTGTAATCATCCGGCCAATTACTTAAAGGTATTTTGTTTATTTTCAGTTTTGGTTTAAACGTGTCGGAGCGCATCAAATCAGAGCGACGATGAAAGACAATGAGAGGAGGAAGCCTTTTATGTGTTCAGTAATGATATCAGATTGCAGGTCAGATTAGAGCTAAATGCAATTATGTATTTAAAGCTAGTTTCCAGACACACACAATAAATGCACCAGAAAAAGGAAGAATTAAACTGGGAAGAGGGGGGCTGTCTACTAGGAGATGGCTTTAAGCCTTCCTGAAGTTTCGCTATTGTCAAAACTTCCTCGTTGGCTTATTACTTTCTCTGTATTATTTTTTGTCCAGACACAATTCACTATTATCTACAATTTTTGTTTTGCAAATACACATCTATTACATCACAAGGGATTGCCTGAGTATTAAGGGTTAACAGACAGCACATCAGAACAGCTCACTTTGCAGCAACCTTTGTCTGATTGACATGTCTTACAAAACTTCTGATAAGAGATGCAAAGGCCATGTTTTAGCACAGCTAAAAAGTAATCCTTCCAATGATATGAAAAGAAAACTTCAGCACCACCTACTGGCCAGATAGGGAACTGCAGATTGAACATTTTATCCTTAATTATTTTTTTTTTTTTTACATCTAACATTTTTGTAAATAATTTTTTTTTACTTCACATTCAAGAAGCAGACGGTTTAGATCAGTACCAACACTATCAAAAGGCTTGTCCACCAGTAAAGGATTATCGACATAACGTGAAGGAATCATTTGTTTTCTGCGACATTCCGGCCACATTTTAGGGTGGGGTATTGACAGACTGACAAAGCAGCTGCCTTGGCTGTCTATGGCCAGCACAGATAGCTGTGTTCTTTGTAACATTGATTGCAGGGAGGTTTTATGCAGTTCAGATAACACTATCTCTACCATTGCAGAATTCCCAAGCTTTGTCATTGTTGGTATAGGTGATCAGAGGTGAAGTCAATATTAAAATTCCTCATTTCTCTTCCTGATTTCTCGCAGGTTCAAATTAAAGCAGAACTCCAGCCAAAATAAGAAAACAAAATGAATAGCCTATTAAAAGGTAATTAACATAAAACAAACATATTCACCTTCAATCCAAAGTTTTTCCCTGCAGTACTTTTTTCTGCACCTAGATGTCCTCACTAAAATGCCCATCATCCTGGCCCTGGCACACCAGTGCATAATATAGTGCAGCCCAGTGCACCATGCACTGCCATGTAGACACAATTTATCGCAATACACACTGCTTGCAATAAAATAATATATTTAATGATATAATAATGATAACCAAATTCATTTATCTGCTTGTAATTCAGGTTTAAATATTGGTGTGGATGGGTCAAAATGGAGCACTGCAGCTTCTACAATTGAAAGATGTCTAGGAAGGAAATCGAAACGCGTTAGCCAAGGACCTGGCCTCAGGAGCTCAGTGGTAGCTAAAACCTCTGGCACCTGCTGCAGATCTTCATTTGATGTGCTGAAGGGAAGAGAAGAACCTGTGTGACGGCTACGGCACCTGCAGCTCGTTCACACAGCCTATACCGGTGCCGTGTTTTATATAAAAAATGCTTTATTGCTTTATATCCCTATTTATACAACACGAGCCTTGGAATCAAATATAGCGTGCTACGTTAAACAAGAGATTTTAATCTGCAGGAATAAACGCTTGTAAAATGCGTTAACGTGCTTGACGAGCATCTGTAAAATTTCAAAACAGGAAAAAAATCATTGTCTAAAAATACTTTTAGGATGCATGGACAGTACAGAAAATGCATGACGAGGAATTAGAAACACGGCTGAACATATTTAAATACATTTGTTTTTTTCCAAATACATTAGATGATTTTGAATGTGTGCAGATCCAGCCGGTTCACAGAGATGTATTAAGATAGTCTGAGAGTCACATAACTGCTAAGAAATTTAGATATTTAGACTCTATTCACAACTTTACCCCAAAATACTATGTAACAGCAAACAAATCACCCTGATTACACTGCATTCCCTCAAACTTTCCCTTGTAGAAATCAATTTCTGCCAATAAAACACATAAACCTTGATGATTCACACCAGGGAATGTCCTATTCACTGTTTTATAAATAAAACCCATAATGTACAATTTTTACATTACAAGACAACTCATCCATATTTTTTTCCATGTATTCAATATTGAAATTTGCAGTTTGGTCACTAGAGGGAGCTGTTGGCTCCCTGATATTATGCAGCGTTTTGTCTTAAGCAACACGCTTACAAATGATACACAAAATATTTTTTAAACATTGCTGTTTATTGATAAGATTGTTTGGAATACATCTATTCATCTTATGTAAAGAGAAGGTGGACCCACTGCAAGGGGAAAAAATTATCCAGAGTGCCATTTCAATTTAAAAAATAAACATATTGCAATTTATTTTTTAATTACTTTGGGTTTATATTGCATATTTCAATATTAATAAAGCGTGGCAGAGATTTCTTTAAAACCCTCAGCCAGTAAACGCCCATGGCGCAAAGCCATATGCCCTTAGGCCTCTTGCCATAGGTGTGGCTCCAGCAGCATCTCATGATCCCGCCAGTTATACCCTTATGTCACCAGTGCCTGTGTTTGCGTCTCGTGTGTCAACTGCACAGTGATAAAGTCCAAACTGAACACATACCGCTCTTATGTGTTCCAGTATAAACCTGTTGCCTGACGCCCCCCTCCCCAACTATCCTAATGTGTTCCAGTATAAACCTGTCACCTGATGCCCCCCTCCCAACTATCCCAATGTGTTACTATGCTCATCAGGGACAATCCAACAAAGATGGAAAAGTGTTGTCCCCGCAGACTTTTCTATCCGTGTGTCACAGTGAAACTTTGGAAAGTAACATTCACTTCTCGTTGTCTGTATAATGAAATTGTTTTTTTTTTGTTTTTTCGAAACAGGAAATGTTGAAAATATTTTGTATCAGAGTTTATTTAGTGGTCAGGTTGCGGTGAGCCGGGCCCCACTCAGCCGGTACAATAAACAGGATGAATGTTCCTGGAAATGGTGATTGTCAACATGAATCGTGCCAACCAATCCCACGCCCTGTACCTGGCCTGGGAAGGAGCTGACACTCTAATGTGCCAACCACACACAAGCAGCCATAGTGAGGGGGGCACAGCGCCAACTAACCGACAAGTGTGTACAGGGAGAGAATAACATCATACACATCTCTGGAGGGGACTGAAGCCAGGACTGTGGTGCTGCAAAGTAAATCAAGGAAATGTAAATGTGAGAAGAGGTAAAGTTAGGGTTACAGGGAGAGTTATACTTGATGATACAGGTGAGACTAAAGTTAGGGTTACAGAGAGGGTTAGTGTTCGGGGTACAGGAAAAGGTACTTTTGGGGTTATGAAAAAGGTCAATTTTAGGGATACAAAACCTTAGTGTAAGGGTTACAGGGAGGGTCGGTGTTAGGGTTATAGCGAGGTTTTGTGTTGGGAATATAGGAAAGCTTAGTATATGGATTACAGAGGGTGTCAGTGTTAGGGTTACAGGTAGGGTTAGGGTTACAGGGGGGTAACTATTAGTGTTACAAGGAGGGTTAGTGTTAGGGTTAGAGGGAGGGTTGGTGTTAAGATTACGTGGAGGGTCGGTATTAGGGTAACGGAGTTAGTAAGTGTTGAGGTTAGACTGTGGGTTAGCATTACGGTTACAGGTAGGGTCAGTATTAGGGTTACAGGTAGGGTCAGTATTAGGGTTACAGGTAGGGTCGGTATTAGGGTTACAGGTAGGGTCAGTGTTAGAGTTACAGGTAGGGTAAGTGTTTGGGTTATAGGGAGGGTTACTATTGGTGTTACATAGAAGGTTTGTTTTAGAAGGAGAGTTAGTGTTGGGGTTAGAGGGAGGCTTGGTGTACAGGGAACCTTGCTGTATGGATTAAAAAGAGCGTTAGTGTTACATGGGGGGTTAGTGTTACAAAGAGAACGAGTGTTGGGATTACACTGTGGGTTAGTGTTAGGCTTACATGGAGTGTTAGAGTTAGGGTTCGGGGTTAGGATAGTGTTGGGGGAATAGCATGAAAGAGTTCTAACCTCACATTCTGAATTCTTTCTGTATCCACTTAAAGATTTTTCCATTGTGTTTAAATTTCTATCTGCCTATGTTTAGAAGATTTTCCATCACTGACAACATCACCTGTACC
This sequence comes from Pyxicephalus adspersus, assembly GCF_032062135.1. NCBI lineage: Eukaryota > Metazoa > Chordata > Amphibia > Anura > Pyxicephalidae > Pyxicephalus > Pyxicephalus adspersus. Next base: position 62,325,055 of record NC_092866.1, on the reverse strand, counting down.
GGGAGTGATGGGAAGTCTTTCCTATGGGGACACAGATGGCAATAATTACTCCCAGAGGTTCCAGTCCCTCTCATTCACTCCCCAGTACTGAATAAAGTTATCCCAGGATTTATATTTCAACTCATTCATTGTATTATGAAGGCGGTATATTATAGCGCTGGGACAAAGAAGAACTGTGAATTCAAGCATAGACATAAAAAAATACCACCGGTGAATGGATTCATAATTACTCTGAAAATGAAAATGTTGAATTTATTTTAAAAAAGGAATTTCTGATTTTAAATATTCTGATATGATTACCAATGGCAGCAGTGCCCTCTTCAGGCAAATAGGAGTACTGCATACTCCAGCAGGTGCACCAAAGTCATTAAAATATCAAATCATATTCATGTCTTGGTAGTCACAGTGGCGCCAGAAAAAAAAGATTCATCATCATGCAGAAATCTAAATGCACAGAATATAACCGACTATTCATATTCATAAGAACACCAGAGATTGTTCACCCTGGGAAGATCCGAATGCCTTTAGGGTTTGGGATGGGGTACAGGAATTTTTAGACATAAAGGGAAAAGGGTTAAGAAATTTACCTAGTATGCGGCCCAGAAATTTCTAAAGGCGGTCCTGATGTCAGCTGTTTGTGGTCTTGATCATGAATGTGGGTGATACACTATATATTACTTGTGCAATACTTTTAACAAACTGGCAGTCTACACTACATACCCCTGAGGAAGCCCACAGTGGTGAAACGCGTCGGGTTAATAAGACTCAATGGTTTAATATTAAAACGTTAGTGGATCTATGTATAGTGTGTGAACCCCAGCCCATGCTGTTTAATGGGCAGAGTAGAAGAATTTTTCATTGTCGCATAAATTATGTATGAATCCTATAAACAATGCATGATCATCTTTTGAAATCATGGCTGAAACCTCGTTTTTTTCTTACCTCTTCATTTGTCCAAGTAACAATTTAGGGGTGGCCACCTTTATACCTGTTTATCCAGATAAAAGCTGGGGAGTCCTTTCTCTTTTTTTATATACATTAATGTGGGTGACAACACAGGAGCAGAATTGGGAGATAGTTGTCACCCTTGGACAGGACGGTCCTATGGCAGAATCACCAGGCAATATTATCATAATAAATTATCAGCCACGTTTGATATTGATTTATATTGGTTACTTACCCATTGATATGTCTATGGACTCACCAGATTCCCGACAATTCCCAGACAGGGATCTGATTTCCTGCGAATGTCTTTCTTGGAATCCATTGGATATGTCTGTGTACTGTGGGGTGTTTATATATTGTGTGTTCAAGGATCCAAGCGATGTTCATTAATCAATAATGGAGCGCTAGATGAACGCTGTTCACCGTAAAAGGATCTGAGTGCGGGAGCCGTCGGTAAGCATGGCAGAAAGGTGTCAGGTGTCCCCGGAGAATAAAGATCACCTGAGACCATAAAAGGTAAAACCACCTTGTGACTTCACACACTGCAGATTTTATATCTCCGAGATAATGTCAGCTAGGTCGGCGCTTTGAGAATACCTTACATGGGAAAATCTGATGTCTGCTGAACCTAGAGATCAACTTTTATTTTTCACATGATAAATATTTCATTAAATTATATTCATCAATAACCATAAAGGGAATGATTCTAGTCTGTGTGCCAGGCAATGGCAAACTCAGATATTATCTTATAAGGATAGTGGTGACATCATCACTGGGCAGTGCATAGCCGGTGCAGGGAGCTGTGGGAGGGGCAAAGCCAACTCCACCCACTACAGACTCCCTGCAGATAAATACAGAGGGTCAGGTCAATTAGAAAATGTTTTAGGTGATTTATTTTCTAACTGAGCTCACTATGAGAACATGCAGGCGGGGTTAAAGCTGGGGGAATCTCAAATGCAAAGTTTTAATATGTAGACCGTGCCTTATGCAGACTTCCCTAGGTAATTTGTTCATGTGATGCTTAGCTTCCATGATTGAAAGAACTGAAATTTAATAAATGGAAAGGGGCCTGGAGAGTCAAGCTGAGGAGGGAGGAGCTAGATGATGCTGAATATCCTGTATGAGGCGGGCTCTATCTTACTTGCTGCAGCTTCTATTGCACATTGTGGATGGCAGTTATATTTCATAATGTTAAATGCTACACAAGGGTTGTGCTTTACCGTTCTTTCTTACAATTTATGGGCTGGCCAATCAGGTAAGAGTATTACAATAAAATAGGTTTAATAACTGTTAACAACAGAGCCCCCTAGTGGCTCTTGTAAAATTGCACTTTTAGGCTGAATGTAGCGGAATATCTTCTTACACAGTAAGTGGCCGGCATGTATGAAGAGTTCCCCCAGGACAGAACAATTCTTTCAGGGTTATAATTCAGCATTGGTAACTCTCAGCATTGGACGGATTCACTTTCCCTGGATGTAGTTATTTCCTCTGACTCTGCGGATGTGGCTGCCATGGCGGATAAGCGGTGAGGTCAGGAAGGAAATATCTGTCAGCCTGTTGGATTCATTGAATGGAATCTGATATAAATTTTCCTTTATGTGTCAGCAACGCATTCTATAGGCTGCAAAGAAATGAGACCGCAAAGACAAGATAACCAAAGTATGAGGAAAAGGCCACCGATCTGCCCCATGGAAGTGACCTCAATACAAGAGGGTTTCAGTTGGAGATTTCCTTAAAATGATTGCTA